>NC_084742.1:61983510-61991010 GCF_033978785.1 Entelurus aequoreus | reverse complement strand
TAAATAATCAGTCTGTGTGTGTGTGTGTGATCATGCTGCTAATCCGTGTTGCATTCAAGGACACCACTCACAGTCAGGTAAAGTTTTCCCTCGCCTCATTTTATCGCATATATGTATTTTTGGAATAAATTAAGTATTTTTAAGCATTATATACTATGTATATATAAAAATGTGTGTGTGCGTGTGTGTGTGTGTGTGTGTGTGTGTGTGTGTGTGTGTGTGTGAAAGTTTGACTCTGACCTTGTTTACTTCCATGACGACCTTCTTAAAGTTTTCTAATCAATCAGAAATATCAAGCAGATGAAAATGCACCAAACATGGATAAGCGTGGAGAGAGTCTTTTACATTTTTCCCATCATGCACTTCAATTGATTTAAATGGGTGCAATTTAGGATGTTTTTTTATGATGTTTGGACATTGTTCATAATATCCACAATGTTCAGGGAGTAGGTTGTGTTCTGTGTGATCGTGTGTGTTGACCTTTATGTTACGTTTTTTTTTTTTTTTTTTTTTTTGCACCATGACTAGGGAAGGTTGTTTGTACTGTGTAGTATAAGTACATGCTGATAGTGACCTATGACCTTTCCTTGCTCACTGAATGGGTGGGCATGTGCACACCCTCAAAACAACATCAAAGGTTGACGGCGCCGCTAACTTTCCAGTTTGTGTGTTCTAGGCTGGTTGCCATGGTTACAACAGAAAGTGTACCTAAATAATTAGTCTGTGTGTGTGTGATCATGCTGCTAATCCGTGTTGCATTCAAGGACACCACTCACAGTCAGGTAAAGTTTTCCCTCGCCTCATTTTATCGCATATATGTATTTTTGGTTTTTATTAAGCATTTTTAAGCATTATATACTATGTATATATATATGTGTGTGTGTGTGTGTGTGTGTGTGTGTGTGTGTGTGTGTGTGTGTGTGTGTGTGTGTGTGTGTGTGTGAAAGTTTGACTCCGACCTTGTTTACTTCCATGACGACCTTATTAAAGTTTTCTAATCAATCAGAAATATCAAGCAGCTAAAAATGTGCCAAACATGGATAAGCGTGGAGAGAGTCTTTTACATTTTTCCCATCATGCACTTCAATTGATTTAAATGGGTGCAATTTAGGATGTTTTCTTATGATTTTTGGACATTGCTCATAATATCGACAATGTTCAGTGAGTAGGTTGTGTTCTGTGTGACCGTGTGTGTTGACTTTTATGTTAATTGCATTTTGTATTTTATTTTTTTTGCACCATGACTAGGGAAGGTTGTTTGGACTGTGTCGTATAATGACTTGCTGTGCTATCCTATTACAGTAAGTGCTTTTAAGTGTCATAGGTGTAATGTAATCACTAAATAGCAGTAAATTTGTAGCATTCAAACATGAAGAGTGTGTTTTACTTTTTTTTTCCCATCATGCACTTAAATGGATGTAAATGGGTGTCATTTTGATTTTTTTAAAGATGTTTGGACGATTTTCACAATATCCACAATATTCAGTGAGCAGGTTGTGTTATGTGGGACCATGACTAGGGAAGGTTGTTTGGACTGTGTCGTATAAGTACATGCTGTGCTATCATTTTAAAGTACTTTCAAGGTTTATTATTTTTTTTATTTTTTTTATTTTTTTTTTATTTTTTTTATTTTTTTATTTTTTTTTTTTTGCACCATCACTACAGAAGGTCGTATAAGTACATGCTGATGGTGGCATGATGGTGACCTACGACCTTTCCTTGCTCATTGAATGCGTGGGCACGTGCACACCCTCAAAACATACATCAAAGGTTGACGGTGCTGCTAACTTTCGAATTTGTGTGTTCTAGGCTGGTTGCCATGGTTACAACAGAAAGTGTACCTAAATAATCTGTGTGCGTGAGTGTGTGATTGTGCTGCTAATCCGTGTTGCATTCAAGGACACCACTCACAGTAATTTTTAAGCATTATATACTATATTTGTGTGTGAAAGTTTCACTCCGACCTTCTTAAAGTTTTCTAATCAATCAGAAATATCAAGCAGCTAAAAATGTGCCAAACATGGATAAGCGTGGAGAGAGTGTTTTACATTTTTCCCATCATGCACTTCTATAGATTTAAATGGGTGCAATTTAGGATGTTTTTTTTATGATGTTTGGACATTGTTCATAATATCCACAATGTTCAGGGAGTAGGTTGTGTTCTGTGTGACGGTGTGTGTTGACCTTTATGTTAGTTTTTATTTTTTTTGCACCATGACTAGGGAAGGTTGTTTGGATTGTGTTGTATAAGTACATGCTGTGCTATCTATTTGGTGTACTTCTATGGGTTGTAGGTGTTATTCACTCACAGTATGCGCAAGACAGCAGTAAATTTATAGCTTTCAAACGTGGAGAGAGTGTTTTACTTTTTTTTCCATCATGCACTGTAATGGATTTAAATGGGTGTCATTTTGATTGTTTTAATGATGTTTGGACGTTTTTCACAATATCCACAATATTCAGCGAGCAGGTTGTGTTGTGTGTGACCATGTGTGTTGACCATTTATGTTAATTGCATTTATTTTTTTTGCACCATGACTAGGGAAGGTTGTTTGGACTGTGTTGTATAAGTACATGCTGTGCTATCATTTTTAAGTACTTTTAAGGGTCATAGGTGTAATTTACTCACAGTATGCACAAGATAGCAGTGAATCTGTAACATTCAAACGTGGAGAGAGTGTTTTACTTGTTTTTTCCATCATGCACTTTATGTTAATTGCATTTTATTTTTTTGCACCATGACTAGGGAAGGTTGTCTGGATTGACTCATATATGTAAATGCAGTGCTAACAGGTTGATGTGATTGATGTGATTACCCACATTGTCCGCAAGATATGTAACATTCAGAAACTACCTGGTATTTAAAATACCCCATTGTAGTTTGGACACCCCTGCCTCTAGCAGCTATAAAATTGTCATGTCTAGAGAGTTTTCATAATGCTAAAAGTGTGTTTAGAGAATTGTAAAAAAAAATTTTTTATGACCTAACTATGGGAATATTTGATTTATTATACTTCACCAAGGTCAGGCCCACTTCCTGTTTGTTGTTGTGATGATGTCAACGCAAACATCTCGCGTCCGACCATCTGCTCGTTTCCCGCCATCACGCAGCCGGTTGCCACGGAGACGGCGGCAGGCTTTTTGGTGTTCACAATGAGAGGAGTGTGTTTTGCTGTGAGGGACAGCGAGCGCCAAGCCAGCTCCAGATGCATTGTGGGTACCGTGGGGGCAATTTAGTTCAAGTGGCTCTGTCTCCACAGCGGTGGCACACACACACACACACACGCACACACACACACACACACACACACACACACACACACACACACACACACACACACACACACACACACACACACACATACACACACACACGCACGCACACACAGCTGAGTTACAAGGCAATTTGCAGAGCAAGAGCTTCACTGATGACCTGGTGCCCGCCGGCCTCTTTATTTATTATCTGGCAACCAAAGTCGCATTTACTTTATCTCTTATTTCTACATTTATCTACTTGCTATATCTGCCAACCGTGCACGCTTTACTTACTCCACAGCCTAGCCTAGCATTATTGACACTTCTCCATGCTCCTCCGTGCATCTCAAAGAGGCTTTGCTGCACGCTAGCAGAGACGCTGACGCAGACCTGGGCAAAATAGGGCCCGCGGGCCACACGCGGCCCGTTAAGATTTTCAATCCGGCACGTTCTGCATCATTTTTTTGGACCTTTAACATCAAAACTGTCGCCGCCATTATGATGTGCAGTGCTGTTTTTAAATGACCGTAAGTCTTGAACGATAGAAAGTATTTCAATGGTTGAAATCTGCACTTTTTGAGTATTATAGGAGTTATTACGGTAATCTACGTCAGTGGTCCCCAACCTTTTTGTGACTGCGGGTTTTTTGTCATAAAAAAACACAATCATGCGTGCTTACGGACTGTATCCCTTGCAGACTGTATTGATATATATTGATATATAATGTAGGAACCAGAATATTAATAACAGAAAGAAACAACCCTTTTGTGTGAATGAGTGAGAATGAGTGTAAATGGGGGAGGGAGGTTTTTTGGGTTGGTGCACTAATTGTAAGTGTTTTTTATGTTGATTTAATTTTTAAAAAAAAAAAATATATATATACATTTGTTTTTATTTATTTATTTATTTTAATTTCTTGTGTGGCCCGGTACCAATTGATCCACGGCCCGGTGGTTGGGAACCACTGATCTAGGTCACAGCAGCTCCGACCAGGAACAAAGCAGAGTGGGCGGGGTTTGTTTTCAGAGCAGCCAGCCCCAAACGCGTGTGTCAGAAACAGATGCGGAAGCAGATTTTTACAAACAAATTCCCGCCTAAAAGTGATAATATATCATATTGTCGGTGTTTATTACACTTTGCATTCATATTTTGCTGTTTGTTACATTTTTGTTGTAAAAGATGTCTGCGGAGGAGCTGGTCTGAGAAGTAAAAGAGGAGCGACGGTCACATGTTAATTAGAGATGTCTTATCGGCCGATAAATGCTTTAAAATGTAATATCGGAAATTATCTGTATCGTTTTTTTTATTATCGGTATCGTTTTTTTATTTTTTATTTTGTAAAATTTTTTTTTTTTTTTAAATTAAATCAACATAAAAAACACAAGATACACTTACAATTAGTGCACCAACCCAAAAAACCTTCCTCCCCTCACACTCATTCACACAATAGTGTTGTTTCTTTCTGTTATTAATATTCTGGTTCCTACATTATATATCAATATAGATCAATACAGTCTGCAAGGGATACAGTCCGTAAGCACACATGATTGTGTGTGCTGCTGGTCCACTAATAGTACTAATCTTTAACAGTTAATTTTACTCATTTTCATTAATTACTAGTTTTTATGTAACTGTTTTTATATTGTTTTACTTTCTTTTTTATTCAAGATTTTTTTTTAAATGTATTTATCTTATTTTATTTTATTAATTTTTTTGAAAAGGACCTTGTCTTCACCATACCTGGTTGTCCAAATTAGGCATAATAATGTGTTAATTCCACGACTGTATATATCGGTATCGGTTGATATCGGTATCGGTAATTAAGAGTTGGACAATATCGGAATATCGGATATCGGCAAAAAGCCATTATCGGACATCCCTAATGTTATTATTCATGTTGTGTGTGTGTCAAAGGGAAGGAGGCGACACCAAGGCGGAACTGCGGTTTATCAGGTTTATTTAAACCTTTGATGAATGTGTGGAGTGTGTATGCTACCACAAGTGAATGAGTGCGGACGATGTGTGGAATTAACAATGTGAATTTTTCCAAAGGATGTTGTTGGTGCGTGTTGAATGAATCTTTCGCCGAATCCAAGGGAGAAGGCGAAGAGGCAGTCAGCGGGGAGGCAAGCAGTCGGGGGCTGAAGAGAGGCAACGATGTCCGTGTCAAAGCAGGGGTCGAGGATCGAGGGAGGCAAGCAGAGATCCGGGAGGAGGTCGTGAGGCGAGACACGATCACAGGCAACAGGGAAGACACTGTGGAAGACACAAAGGACATCAACACGGGAACGAGGAAGAGCACAAAGAAGGCGAGCAAGAAACGAGGGAGGGGTGCCAGACGTGATGCTTACTCAGGGAGATTGGCAACGTTCTGGCGAAGGTCTCTTGGGTCGGCTGGCTTTTATGCCGCTCCCTCTCATCAGGTCCAGGTGCGCTAATGCGCAATTGCCTGCAGCCTTGTCGCCGCGTGGGTTGAAAAGTGGGTTCGAGTCCGCGCCGTGACAATTCAGTGTTTTATTGTTCATAGTTAATATTGTAAATCCCCCATTCTTTATTTTCATGTACATTTTGGGAGTCCCGTTCAGTAAAAAACTGTAAAATTGCATTCCGTTTTTTTTAGGTGGTCTGTCGTAACGTTTTTAAGAACTCTATCGGACATTGTGACTTTTGGTATTGGTGTTCCTGGAAAAAAAAGGACACAAAGATACATACTGTACAGCAGATTTATACAGCTAAATGTGTACATATCATTTATACACACATACACTTTGGCCCCCACGGACACATGTTTCTCTCTCAGTGTGTCACATTTTAGTGTACCAGCACTCTGTGGAGAAAATGCAGCGGCGTGCTTGAGAACAACCATTGAATTCCCGCAAACGAAAGCTAAAAAACGGGCCAAGTGATGTCATTCGGGGGCCCTATTTTCAGACAGTTTGGTGTATTTTGGTGACGCCGAGGAGTCCAGCAGGTGTTCCCAGGGAATGGGAGGCCTTTCGGGGGCCCTATTTACAGACAGTTTGACGTATTTTGGTGGGGCAGAGGGTTCCGGCAGGTGTTCCCGGGGAATAGGAGGCCTTTCGGGGGCCCTATTTTCAGACAGTTTGGTGTATTTTGGTGACGCCGAGGAGTCCAGCAGGTGTTCCCAGGGAATGGGAGGCCTTTCGGGGGCCCTATTTTCAGACAGTTTGACATATTTTGGTGGGGCAGAGGGTTCCGGCAGGTGTTCCCAGGGAATGGGAGGCCTTTCGGGGGCCCTAATTTCAGACAGTTTGACGTATTTAGGTGACGCCGAGGAGTCCAGCAGGTATTCCCAGGGAATGGGAGGCCTTTTGGGTCCCTATTTTCAGACAGTTTGACGTATTTTGGTGACGCCGAGGAGTCCAGCAGGTATTCCCAGGGAATGGGAGGCCTTTTGGGGCCCTATTTTCAGACAGTTTGATGTATTTAGGTGAGGCAGACAGTTCCAGCAGGTGTTCCCGGGTAATAGGAGGCCTTTCGGGGGCCCTATTTTCAAACAGTTTGGCGTATTTAGGTGAGGCCGAGGAGTGCAGCAGGTGTTCCCAGGGAATGTGAGGCCTTTCGGGGACCCTATTTTCAAACAGTTTGGCGTATTTTGGTGGGGCAGAGGGTTCCAGCAGGTGTTCCCGGGGAATAGGAGGCCTTCTGGGTCCCCTTTTTCAGACATTTTGACGTATTTTGGTGACGCCGAGGAGTCCAGCAGGTGTTCCCGGGTAATAGGAGGCCTTTCGGGGGCCCTATTTTCAAACAGTTTGGCGTATTTAGGTGAGGCCGAGGAGTGCAGCAGGTGTTCCCAGGGAATGGGAGGCCTTTTGGGGGCCTTATTATCAGACAGTTTGACGTATTTTGGTGGGGCAGAGGGTTCCGGCAGGTGTTCCCGGGGAATGGGAGGCCTTTCGGGGGCCCTATTTTCAGACAGTTTGCCGTATTTTGGTGGGGCAGAGGGTTCCAGCAGGTGTTCCCAGGGAATGGGAGGCCTTTCGGGGGCCCTATTTTCAGACAGTTTGCCGTATTTTGGTGGGGCAGAGGGTTCCAGCAGGTGTTCCCAGGGAATGGGAGGCCTTTCGGGGGCCCTATTTTCAGACAGTTTGCCGTATTTTGGTGGGGCAGAGGGTTCCAGCAGGTGTTCCCAGGGAATGGGAGGCCTTTCGGGGGCCCTATTTTCAGACAGTTTGACGTATTTAGGTGACGCCGAGGAGTCCAGCAGGTGTTCCCAGGGAATGG
>NC_084742.1:61706010-61978510 GCF_033978785.1 Entelurus aequoreus | reverse complement strand
CTGTGGTAAAAGTTTAAAAAAATGCTGGATTTATTTTTTAAACTTTACTGAGCAGTACCATTTTGGATCCCCAAGAATTTTAGTGGGACTTTTTTTTTTTTGTAAGTGTCATTGCTCAAAAAAATAATGAATTAAAATCAATGTTGTTATGAGTTATTGACCTTTTTAAGACTCCAATTATTATATAATCTCAAATATTCCACTTAAAAATTTTATTGGGGGAAAATATTGCATATTTTGTGTTTTTTTTCCATAAAAAAACATGGTTTTCCTTGACAAAAATGGCATACAACTTAAATCTTTAAAAGCGTTATATTGACAGATAGACCTAACGTTGATCGAGAGATTTAAACCTTGAATAATAATAATAATAATAATAATAATACTAAATAATGACACATTTGTAATATTTTTTTTGACATAAACCTTTTGGGGTCCCCGGGATCAAGTCTGAGTGGAGGCCTAAATGTATCTTTTTTATACATATATTGTATTGGTTTTTAAAATAAAAAATATCAAAATGGCCCCCGCTTGCTTTGATTTTTCAGTGTGCGGCCCTCAGTGGAAAAAGTTTGGACACCCCTGCTCTATGGACTCCTGCGTCAGCATGGTGCAGAATGTAAAGCGCTTATAATGTTTTGATTATTTCTTTCTTTAATTCAGTGAATATTATCCTTATTCTCAGCACTCACTTTCTTTGTTCCCATGGCTTGTAAACAAAGTTATGTTGGTCTCTAGCTATTAGCTAATGCTAAAACTTAGGATGCACACTAAAAATGCTGGGTTATTTTGATAACCCAATTTATAAGTTGCGAGTGTTGGCTTAAATTTTGGAGTTATTTTTATGAAGAGAAATCCATTTATTTGGGTTATAAGGGTATTATTTTAACTCAATTTCTGGGTTTTCAAAACTATAAACCATTTTTGGGTTGTTTTTCAATGAGTAACGCATTTTTTGGGTAAAAGGCTTTTTTTATTATTAAAAAAGTAACTTTTTTCTTGAAGGGAATTTTATTAAGGATTCATCTCATTAACATTATTTACAATCACACATCTTATGTACATGAAAATATTTGAGCATGCTGTATAGAACTACTATGACCATACACGGCAAAAAAAAATGCCACTCATATCTCGCTTTTGAGTATATTTCAATGGAATAAAAATAATGTTGATCAGTAGTTGTGAAGGAGTAGGACAAACCAGCGGTAAAAGTGATAATTTTTAACCAACTATTGGGTCAAGGAGCATTAAATTGCGCAACCCAGTAGTTGGGTTTGGAATAACCCAACATTGAGTTAGTATAACTCAGATTTTGTGTTAAATAAATTCAACCCAATAGTTGGGTTATGAATCAACCAACATTGAGTTAGCATGACTCAACTTTTGGGTTAAATAATTCAACCCAATAGTTTGGTTGGGAATAACCCAACATTAAGTTAACATAACTCAACTTTTTGGTTAAATAATTCAACGCAAAAGTTGGGTTGAAAAAATTACCCCAAAATGTTGAGTTAAAATAACTCAAATAAGGGGTTCGTCCTTTTCTGAACCAGCATTTGGGTTAAAATCGGGTTATTTTTTAACCCAACATCTTTTAGTGCGTGTGTTGTTTCGCTCTCACGGGATTCATTGTGACATTCACTACGCCAACTAGTGGTGGGGAGGCTTGTAACAAGATCTTTTCTTGTAACCTTCAACCTTTTTTGAGCCAAGGCACATTTTTTTCATTAAAAAAAATACGGAGGCGTACCACCAGCAGAAAAGGTTAAAAAATGAAACTCCACCGGGTTGTCGTGCCTTATTTTGAGTTTGTTGTTGTTTCCTGTGTGTAGTGCTTTAGTTCCTGTCTTGCGCTGTTATTTTGCTGACCCTTCCTGTTTTGTTGGTGTTCTCCTGTAGCAGCTTCACGTCTTCCTTTGAGTGCTATCGCCCACACCTGCTTTGTTTTCGCAATAAAGACTATTTAAGTTGTGTGTACGCTATCCTTCTTTGAAGATTGTCATGTCATGTACGGATGTACTTTGTGGACACCGTCTCCGCTCAACACGCTGTAAGTTTTTGCTGTCGTCCAGCATTCTGTTTTTGTTGACTCTGTAGCCAGTTCAGTTTTACTTTTGTTTTGCATAGCAATCCCTATGCTTCAGTGCCTTTTCCTAGCGGGACTTGCCTTTTGTTCATTTTTTGGTTTAAGCGTTACATACCTTTTTACTCGCACGCTGCCTCCCGCTGTGCTCCGCATACTGGGATCACGACAAACCATCCTCGACCCGTTCCGACTTCTACAAAGCAAAGAACTACCTGCTGCCACATACTGATATGGAGTATTACATGGTTACCCTGCCAAGCTTTACACAACACAGGCACTAGACCAGTGTTTTTCAACCTTTTTTGAGCCAATGCACATTTTTTGCGTTGACAAAAACACCAGCAGAAATCATTAAAAAAACGAAACTCAGTTGACAGTAAAAAGTCGTTGTCGCAATTGTTGGATATGACTTTAAAGCATAACCAAGCATGCATCGATATAGCTCTTGTCTCAAAGTAGGTGTACTGTCACCACCTGTCACATCACACCCTGACTTATTTGGAGTTTATTGCTGTTGTCTTGTGTGTAGTGTTTTACTTCTTGTCTTGCGCTCCTATTTCGGGGGCTTTTTCTCTTTTTTTGGTATTTTCCTGTAGCAGTTTCATGTCTTCCTTTTGAGCGATATTTCCCGCACCTGCTTTGTTTTAGCAATCAAGAATATTTTAGTTGTTTTTATCCTTCTTTGTGGGGACATTGTTGATTGTCATGTCACGTTCGGATGTACTTTGTGGACGCCGTCTTTGCTCCGCAGTAAGTCTTTGCTGTCGTCCAGCATTCTGTTTTTGTTTACTTTGTAGCCAGTTCAGTTTTAGTTTCGTTCTGCATAGCCTTCCCTAAGCTTCAATGCCTTTTCTTAGGGGCACTCACCTTTTGTTTATTTTTGGTTTAAGCATTAGATACCTTTTTACCTGCACCCTGCCTCCCTGTCACACCGGGGTAAAGTCTTGTCTGGGTTTCGTCTGGTTTCATGTTGTTTTGTCATTTCCTGTTTTATTTTGAAAGGTTAACTCTCCCTCTCGTTTCAGGTCACTTGCCTTTCCTCCTGTTTCACTGGTCTGATGTTTCTCCTGATTGCCTGATTGTGCCCACCTGTGTCACCCTCCCTCATGTGTATAAATGTCTCGTCGTCCTCTTGTCCTGTGTCAGTGTTTCGTATAGTCTTGTGCGTACCTCCAGCGTTCCTTTGCCACAGCCTTGTCTACAGCCATTGCCACGTTTTTTGTACTTTTGATCCACGGGAGACTCTTTGTAACCTTTTGTCAGGTAAGATTAGCTTCTTAGCATCGCCTCCGTTTGAGCGCTTTTTGTTGTATTTGTTAGTTTTTGTTTTGAGCCCCTTTTTCCCTCCATAGCTGGAGCGTTTTGAGTTGTTAATATTGTTGTTAGTTTAGTAGTCAGGTTAGATCTGTTTTGATAGCCTGTTTTGTTTCTCCCGTTTTGGACCCCTCCCCTTCTGAGAATAAACAACTGTTTTCAGTAATCCTGCATCTGTGTCCAGAGTTTAGTCGGGTCGTGACACTCCCGCTGTTTCCGACATCTACAAAGCAATTAGCTACCGGCTGCCACCTACTGATATAGAAGAGTATTACACGGTTACTCTGCCGAGCTCTAGACAGCACCGACACTCAACAACAACAACAACATATAATTTGCAGACTATAGCTACAGGTTTGCAAAAAATATTTTTAACTAAGGATGTCGGATAATGGCTTTTTGCCGATATCCGATATTCCGATATTGACCAAACCCTTAATTACCGATACCGATATCAACCGATACCAATATATAGAGTCGTGGAATTAACACATTATTATACCTCATTTTGGACAACCAGGTATGGTGAAGATAAGGTCCTTTTTTTAAAAATAAATACAAATAAAATAATATAAATACATTTAAAAAAAATTCTTGAATAAAAAATAAAGTAAAACAATATAAAACAGTTACATAGAAACTAGTAATTAATGAAAATGAGTCAAATTAACTGTTAAAGGTTAGTACTATTAGTGGACCAGCAGCACGCACAATCATGTGTGCTTACGGACTGTATCCCTTGCAGACTGTATTGATATATATTGATATATAATGTAGGAACCACAATATTAATAACAGAAAGAAACAACCCTTTTGTGTGAATGAGTGTAAATGGGGGAGGGAGGTTTTTTGGGTTGGTGCACTAATTGTAAGTGTATCTTGTGTTTTTTATGTTGATTTAATTTAAAAAAAAATTAAAAAAACGATACTGATAATAAAAAAACAATACCGATAATTTCCGATATTACGTTTTAAAGCATTTATTTGCCGATAAAATCGGCAGGTCGATATTATCGGACATCTCTATTTTTAAACCAAATAGGTGAAATTACATAATCTCCCACGGCACACTATTGTGCCGCGGCACAGTGGTTGAAAAACACTGACCTAAAGAATAACAATTAGCCGACAGACAGTCGTGTACCCCCGAAAAACGTGTGTACGTGTAAAGTGCTGTGAGGGCCCCCCACACCCCTGGTGGCCTCCGTGGGGACTGCAGCAATATCGCCACTGAGCAATGAGCAACGAGATCCACTTTGTGACTGCTGGGAATCGAACATGTGACCACAACATGACCTTCATCAGCATCGTATAGCAACGTGTGTGTGTGTGTGTGTGTGTGTGTAAACAGTCAATAAGTGTTTCCTGTGGGCGTCATATGTCTCTGATTGGACGCTGCACCTCTCCCAACACCAGGTGGCCACGCCCCCGGTCACATGACCGACTGACAGGTGAGCGCCATATGCCTTCATTATGTGAAACAAAAAAAATAATTAAAAAAATAAAAATAATCACGTGATTTGTGTCATTCAATTCCACCAAAGTGAGGTTAAAAAGTCTGGTTTTTTTTCTTTCTTTTTTTTTTACCCACGAACATTGCGCGGCGTCGTGCACGCGCTCAATCAACGGGCAGTGTGCCGGGCGCGCGCTGCAGGAGACATCCTCCTCCTCCTCAGCATCTTCCTCCTCCTCCTCCTCCTCCTCCTCCTCCTCCTCCTCGCTGGTGCACGGCGGCAGCGAGCAGAGAGCAGCAGCACTCAGGAAAGGTTCTGACGTGGACTTTGTCGCGCGTGGAAACGGACCCCGCCGGTTCTCACGGCTCTGCGGCACCGAACCTCGTTTCGGCAGGATCACTTTTCTGCGTTCGGGATGTTCCGCCGGGTGCATTTGCCGCGTCGGGCCGGCCTTTTCCCCGCCAAATGTGAGTGGACTTTAGCCTGATGACGGACGGAACCAATCAGGACGGACGACACCACGTGACGGAAACATTCAGTTAAGTTAATGAAGTGTTAATGAGCCGTTATTCACAACAATGGAATCGATCATTTGAATACATTTAATATTGATGTTTTTAGATTTGATTTTCTTCAAGTCATCAAAGGCAGTTTTGATCTTTTTTAAGCTAAGACCGCCCCCTGACGCCTGATTGGGTGCCTCCAATGTGAGAGAGCGCCCCGCCTCCAGGTAGAGCGGGTCAGAGGTCAGGTCGCCCACCTCCTCATGGGACTGAACGACAGCAGCCCCGGCGCCATGCGCAACGGCCGCGGCCCCTCCGAGCAGTGGGCGGAGTCTCTGTCGGTGCGGCCCCGGACCAGCGAGCGCCACATGACCGTGCACAAGCGCCTGGTGCTGGCCTTCGCCCTGTCCATCCTCACCCTCATCGTCGTCACCGCTGTCGCCGTGGTGCTCGGCGTGCGCTTCGAGGAGTGCGGCGGCGGCGGCCTCGGGGAGGAGTCGGGTCCCCGGGTGCCGGGGGCGTCGCCCAAGTCCAACGGCAGCAGGGGCGAGAAGGCGTGGGACAGGTGGGAGGAGGAGGCGGGCCAGCCCTGGCGGAGGTCGCGTCTGCCGGGCTCGCTGAGGCCGCGGCACTACGACGTGGCCCTCGCCGTCTGCATGGACAACTTCACCTTCTCTGGCGAGGTCAGCATCGACATCGAGTGCCTCAACGCCACCAGGGTCATCGTGCTGCACGCCGACCGTCTCCAGGTACTCGCCACAAAATTATCGGCCACCGATTGTCAGAAAAATTGTATGTAAATTATCCCAAAAAATTCCGTTATCTGAGTTCCCAGTGAACAGATGAAAGCTGTCTTTGTTGCACCAAGTCAAAGGCTTGGAAAATTCCATTGTGTACGATGGGAGGAGACGGGAGGGGGGTTATCTATTGTGATGCTAGACTTGCCCAAACTCGATCCAGGACCAGCCCAAGCCCGAGGCATCTTTTGCTTTTGTTTTAATGTGACCGAAAACAATGGCTGTTTACATACCCCCCATTCCTTTAGAACAGTGGTTCTTAACCTGGGTTCGAGCGAACCCTAGGGGTTCAGTGGGGGTTCGGCGCGGAGGTCAAGAGACACCCGACTGATCGTGTAAATACAAACTTCTCCCTATCGGCGTATTATCAACACCCCCAAACAATGTTCCCTCTAATTTTCCATCTGATTTGCGGGTGTGTAATTTGTTGTGAGTTCATGCACTGTGTTGGTTTTGTTCTTTGAACAAGGTGATGTTAATGCACGGTTCATTTTGTGCACCAGTTAAAAAAACAGATAACTTTGTCTTAAATTTGAAAAAAAAAATACATTTTATTTTTCACGAAAAAGGGTTCGGGGAATGCCCACATGAAAGTGGTGGGGTTCGGTACCTCCAACAAGGTTAAGAACCACTGCTTTAGAAACAGCTGTTGTTGTGGAAATAGGGAATATCCAAATAACAGAGGAGACGTAAACCTTTTTTCGTCAGCGCGTGCTGGAAACTGTACAAGAGCACCGACCAGACGTTTCTCCTCAAATTGAGCCAAATTGAATTCTGTCTCTGTTTAATTCCTTGCTTCTTGTCTTGTTTAATAGATGTCATCGATGTTTGAACCGGCAACTAGTGGTTTTTACACTTCCTGCTTGGTCACATGGTCTTGTTGCAAAGTTCACTTCATTTGCATAATGGGCGTGGTCAGCACAGGTCCACCACTTTTTCCATCACCCATGTTTCTTCGCACGTTGCTAACATACTGTAGCTATTTTTGATGCTCCTGGGGGGCTAATGAGTCTTCAACAACTTAATTAGACCCCCGCCCCCCCCGGAGCATCCGCCTAATGTGAGAGCAGCTTCGGTGAGGTCAAAGGTCAATCCGAATAAGGAACACGCCCCCTGGCCGCGAAGGTGTTGTTGTTCGTTTAAACGGTTGGGTTTTGTGTTCGCCTTCGCCGCAGTCACTTCCTGTCTCTTGCAGGTGGAGCGCGTGCACGTCACGGCGGAGGGCGGGGCCGGCGGACGCGCCGCCGGCCGGTCGGGGGGCGGAGCCATCCGCGTCCACCGCCACTTCCCCTTCCCGGCCAATCAGATGTACGTGGTGGTCCTGCACAGGGAGCTGAAAGCGAACAGGAGCTACCGCCTCAACGTCACCTTCGACGCCGCCATCGAGGACGAGCTCCTGGGCTTCTTCCGCAGCTCGTACACGCTGCACGGCGAGAGGCGGTATGCACGCTCACACACACTCACAGTGGCGCTGCAGCAGGTGGTTGCAGTGGAAAAGGTCACACTTCACATTGATTAACTCACTTTCTCTCTTTCACACACACACACACACACACATGCACACACACACACACACACACACACACACACACGCACACACCCCTTATGAATTTACGATAAGTCTGCCGAAGCCAATTTGAGACACACTCATACATTTTACACTTGATGTGTAAAGGAAAGCTTGAGATTGGTCAGGACAGCAGCATCATGACCATAAAAGGTCATAACTTCCTCCTTGGCAGTAGTTTTGAATAAGTAATGTTAGGATCACCTGCTAGTAAATACGAAAAAGATGGGAGATTTAGGGGCGCCGGGAAAAAAATCTATTCACGGGGACGGTGTGGCGCAGTTGGGAGAGTGGCCGTGCCAGCAACATAAGGGTTCCTGGTTCAATCCCCCACCTTCTACCAACCTCGTCATGTCCGTTGTGTCCTTGAGCAAGACACTTCACCCTTGCTCCGGATGGGTTGTGGTTAGGGCCTTGCATGGCAGCTCCCGCCATCAGTGTGTGAATGTGTGTGTGAATGGGTGAATGTGGAAATAGTGTCAAAGCGCTTTGAGTACCTTGAAGGTAGAAAAGCGCTATACAAGTATAACCCATTTACCATTTACCATTCACATTCAAATCGCGATTCCTATTCATTCCAATCCTGAATCGATTCAAAATGTTCAAGAATTGATTTGTAAAAGGACATTTTTTTAAGCGCTTATTTTCCACTCGTTGTAACCGGCAACCTGTTTTGAAAAGGTTTCATTATAATTTATTAAACCAACTAATGTATTCCGAGAATCAGTTTGAATGGAGAGTCGACTCTGAATCAAATCGTCAGATTCAAATTGAATCGTGTTTTTTTTTGGTAAGATTCACGTCCCCATTGAGGATGCCTCATGTTCTCCTGCTGTGATGCTTCACATTAGCTCAGATCTTACTGCTGACTGCTCTCTGATCAATACTGGATCAATACACACACACACACACACACACACACACACACATTTTCTTGTATTTTGTACCTTCTTGAGACCTCAGAAAAATGCCTACCTCTTTAGGACCACCCTTTCTAGATTTATAAATATTTGTATTTGTCAGGTTCAAACACTGATGACATCTATTAAACAAGACAAGAAACAAGGAATTAAACAGAGACATAATTCAATTTGGTTCAATTGAGGAGAGACGTCCGGGCTATACTCTTGTACGGTCTCCAGCACACCTCTTTTATTTGGACTTTCCCTGATTACACGGCAACAGCTGTTTCTAAGGGACGTGGGTCGTAAACACCCATCGCCTTTGATTACAGAACAGTTCAAAGAAAAGTTCGTAAACAGTTCTCAGAATAGGTCGTAAAACAGTTCAAAGAAAAGGTCCCTGTAGGGGAGTCGGGTCCTGCTTCCTCTTCGCTTTGTAGTTCTCGGGTCCAACCAATACCTTTTCTGTTGATTACAATACATCAAAGAAACAGAACACCTTCATGTTGCTTCCCATCCTACACAGTGGAGTTTTACAAGCCTTTTGATTGGTAAGATCAAAGACAGCTTTTGTCCGCTCGCCGGGCGAGCTGAAATCACGATAACACAAAGTTTTGTGATAACATAGGTACAATTATTCTAACAGTATTTACTATATATTATTTACTATTTACTATATACAAAATATGCAAATATATAAAAAGGGACGCTTTTAGTTAATTTTTAAATTTTTTGTTTGTCATTGGTTTTTAATCTTCACTTGGCCCTAGTGTGTGAATGTTGTCTGTTATCTGTGTTGGCCCTGTGATGTGGTGGCAACTTGTCCAGGCTGTACCCCGCCTTCCGCCCGAATGCAGCTGAGATAGTCTCCAGCACCCCCGCCCGCCACCCCAAAAAGGGACAAGCGGTAAAAAATGGATGGATGGATATTTACTTCAAGTTATTACAGTACGTCTATATATACATATTTATTGTATTTTTTTAAATAAATTTTGGCCAAATTTGCCCGCATTTCAATTTCTTACACACACTTGTTATTACATATATTGGCCAGAGGGGGAGCACTTCAACTTTTTACACACACTTGTTATTTCATATGTTGACCAGAGGGGGAGCACTTTTAAAACCGACACACAGTCAATTTGAAAAATCCCTCCTTTTTCGGAACACCCTAATTTTGATCGATTCCACCACTAGGGGTGCAAATGAGACATTCTCTATTAGATGCAATGTTATTGGGACCATGATTTATGTCATCACTTCTTCACACCTCCTCATATGGACGGTACTTTTCCTTCTTGATGTCTCAACAAGGGTAGAAATACAAAAACACACACACACACACACACACACACACGTCATTAAATACAGACATTATTCTGGGCAAACATGCATTGTGTGTGTGTGTGTTAGGGTTAGCGACGGCTAAAAAGACAAGCTAAACTTACTCCACTGCTGGAGGTAACAAAAATAATTAATGCACACACACACACACACACACACACACACACACACACACACACACACACACACACACACACACATACATTCCAAATTAGGCCACCTCCGGAGTCATGTGACAAAACACCTGACTTTAGGGGACGTCACTTTCTGAATGTTTTTTTTTTGTTATATTTAACCAGGAGAAGTGATCAACTTTAGTCAGAAACGTACAGTCAAA
This sequence comes from Entelurus aequoreus, assembly GCF_033978785.1. Classification (NCBI taxonomy): domain Eukaryota; kingdom Metazoa; phylum Chordata; class Actinopteri; order Syngnathiformes; family Syngnathidae; genus Entelurus; species Entelurus aequoreus. The sequence goes on along the minus strand of NC_084742.1, from coordinate 61,968,203 downwards.
GTGGGGACATGTGAGCGATGTAGTAACACAGTAAAATAAAAACCGGTTGATTTGGATGGATGATTGTAAGGTAAAAAAAAAAAATTGGCAGCTCAGTTGCTAGAATTTCACCATAAAATGTGTAGTTTTTACACCAAATTAAAGATCGGTACCGCCGTTATTCTTCCAAGTGAGCTGTCAGTTTTTTACCGTAAAATCTGGAGATGTCTGATAATATCGGCCTGCCGATATTATCGGGCCGATAAATGCGTTAAAATGTAATATCGGAAATTATCGGTATCGTTTTTTTTATTATCGCAGTGTTTCCCACACATTCATTTATTTGTGGCGGCCCACCACGAAAGAATTACGTCCGCCACAAATAAAATAAAATAAAAATATATATATATATTTTTTTTTGTCCTCTCCAGCTTCTCAGGCAAATCATATAGTTGATGTAGATGCCCATATCGGCTGTTCAGATTTACTTTACAAAAGAGAAGTGTAGGATACTTTTCTTGTTGCATATTTGTATTTGACTTTATTAAATCTATTTATATTAGAAACACAACATGTGTATGTAACAAAGGGTGCAAAGTCTGCAGGCAGTAGGGAACACATGGTTAAGTGTAGGGAGTAAAACTGATGGCAGTCTAAAGTTCAAGATTTTTGGAGCTCTTTGTTCAGTGGATCAGATGTTTGATGAAGCTCTGTGTCTATCTACCACCACTACTGTTTTCTGTTTATTTGTTACTGGCTGTGGCAGGACACCTCTGCCTCTGTTTCACTTTATGTTGCTGGTAAATAATATGGTTGTAGTAGTAGGCTAAAGTTAAATTATTTAGTATGCACTAATTAAAGGGGCAGAGCTTTATGAGACATTTTAGCTTTTATATTTTATAAGATGTGTTTTTTGTAAGAACCACAATTAATAAATATATTTCAGTGAATAACTTATTGTTCAAATCTGTATATAAATATGTACATAAAGTGTTGTAATTATATTGTAAAATGGATGGATGGATGGATGGACGTTTAAAACAAAACTGTTATTATTAATTAGTAAGTATACATTTTTTGAGCCTTTTTAGAGAAAATCATATCATTGTAGTAAATTATGCAAATTACTCGATGATGTCATGGTTCCACGCCCATAGCCACGCCCACAGCCACGCCCCCACCGCCACAGGTATCTTGGCAGTTTATGGGAAACACTGTATCGGTATCGTTTTTTTTGTTTTTTTGTTTGTTTTTTATTAAATCAACATAAAAAACACAAGATACACTTACAATTAGTGCACCAACCCAAAAAACCTCCCTCCCCCATTTACACTCATTCACACAAAAGGGTTGTTTCTTTCTGTTATTAATATTCTGGTTCCTACATTATATATCAATATATATCAATACAGTCTGCAAGGGAGCAGCAGCTTTGCTTCTTCCTACTTCTTTTCGGGCATGATGTAAAATGAAATGATATGAAATTGTTTTGATGTATTATGATGTAAGTGTGTTCATGTTCGAAATAAACTAAAGAAAGAAAGAAAGAAAGGGATACAGTCCGTAAGCACACATGATTGTGCGTGCTGCTGGTCCACTAATAGTACTAACCTTTAACAGTTAATTTTACTCATTTTCATTCATTACTAGTTTCTATGTAACTGTTTTTATATTGTTTTACTTTCTTTTTTATTCAAGAAAATGTTTTTAATTTAGTTATCTTATTTTATTATAATTTTTTGTCCAAATTAGGCATAATAATGTGTTAATTCCACGACTGCATATATCGGTTGATATCGGTATCGGTAATTAAAGAGTTGGACAATATCAGAATATCGGATATCGGCAAAAAGCCATTATCGGACATCCCTAGTAAAATCTATGGTTGTTTTGTACCGTGCATTAGAGTAAATTCAAATAAAACCTTTTATTTTTACTGTAAAATTCTGGAGATTTAGGTGTCTGATTTTTAATCGTAAAAAGTGCTGACTCTTTCTCACAAAGCTCTTTGTAAAAAAAAAAAAAAATCTGGAGATTTGATGGTAAAAAACTAACAGCTAAGTTGCCCGAATTTTATCGTAAAATTCATGGTGGTGTTATATCAAAGTACTGAGAAGATTGAAAATCCGTACCAGTCATTTTTTGCGGTCAAATTCTGAGATAGGCTCGAGCACCCCCCGCCACCCCAAAAAGGGACAAGCGGTAGAAAATGGATGGGGGGATGGATGGAGGGATGGATGGAGGGATGGATTTCGGCGACTTTTCGGCCATTTTGTTTTGTACAGTGTAATACTGTAGATTACAAAAAATGGTACCACTTTAATTTTTTCTGGGAAAGTCTGACGACTTTACTGTAAAATCTACTGCCTTTTTTTTACAGAGTGAAAATTTACACACACTCACACAGAAAATAGAGAAAAAAAAAGGCCCTTTTAGAGACTTTGACGTTTTGTAGACAAAAAAGATGTAGAATCCGATTTTGATCAAATCTGTTTGGGGACTGTGATTTTTGCCATTCCCAATCTACCACTGTGCATTCTGGAAAATGTCCTTAATTTTCACCAAAATCAAAACACTCACGCGGCCGAATATATTGGGATAACGTGATCGTGCCATGAACCCCGAATTTTTTCACATTTCCATTGCGGTGTGTTGGCCAGTAGACTGGAGTGTAGATAACGAGCTAAATCCGTCACACGTCTTAGCCGACTCACCGTAGTTTGTAGGCCGTTTTGGCTGCTACAAACTGGGCTAGGGTCTAGATCCGTTGCACGGATCATGTTTTGTTTAGTTAAAGACTCCCTTAGTTCTGTTTCAGCACCCCTGGGTTTGTGTTTTCATGGTTGCCATGGGTGCTGATTATTTTCGGGACGCTCACCTGCTCCCGGGCACTAATCAGAGAGCTATTTATTCCTGTTTTTCGCCACACTCAGTCTGGCTGTCTTGTTTGCGCTTTACAACAAGTTACGTGGGTATACGCTTTGATTCCTGATTATATGCTAAGCTTTTCTGTAATTTTGGATTTAGCCTGATTTATGGAAAATAAATAAGTAATTTTCCGTCCCAGTTCCGTCTGCATCTTGGAGAAACGATCCGCGCATTAAGATGTGACCCCGCCATAACAGCTAGTTAGCTCAATACAATAGCTCGGGGGTGCCAAACTAATTTCATCCCAGGGGCCGCATGGAGGAAAGTCTATTCCCACGCGGGCCTGACTGGTAAAATCATGGCATGATAACCTAAAAATAAAGACAACTTCAAAAAATTGTTTTCTCAGGCCAAAAATAGAACAAGCATATTCTGAAAATGTACACATCACAAATAATCCCCTTGGCAAAACACTTCAAGTTAGTGGAAAACTATGAGGAAAAAATTGGTGCAGTTTCAAAACACCACCTTGAACACTTCCTGTTCAGCATTATCATGTTGGCAGTACATTAAAGACGTGTTTGGAAAAGCAACCGAGTGTTTCCTCAAACCACCACATTGGTGACATCCACAACTGCCACAACACATTCATTTACCATCATTCAAATATTACAAATATAATATCATCAAAACAATAATCAAAATGACACCATTATAGCCGAATTAAAGATAACATAACTACAAATGTAACCAATGTGAACATGGTAGATTTAATCATAAAACAAAACAGAACAAACAACAAATGTAGAAACACACATTTTTACAATGGAGTTCAGGGTGCACATCTTGCTGTCAACAAACTGCGAGCGCTGCACGGAAATCTAACTACAAATATGATGGTCATGTTGAATTTGCAGTTTACTGTTTCGTTATTTTTATATGTTGAGTGGATAATTTACAATAAAAAAAGGTGTTGTGTGTTGCTAGAATATTAGTCTGTTACCAGCCACAATCGACGCTGATTGGAGTAGCGGCAGCCAATCCATGGGCGCTTAAAGTCAGCTGACACGTCATCTTTAAACACTGTCATGTGTGACGTGGGTTACTCTTGAATTGCTATTGCGACATCCAGTGGACACATTTAGAACATCAGTTTCTTTCATTAAAAAATTGCAGCTCATGTTACACTTAAACTTATTTTGCGGGCCGTGGGTCGGATTAAAACAACCTCTCCATGAGAAAAGTGCAAGAAGAACACTTTTCTTCCTTCACCGAGTGGAGTTCTTGCTGTCTTAGCCCTGCTAACTTAGCAGCAAGCTAGCTGAACGTGAAGTGGTGAAAGAATGGTACGAGCGCTTTGTAAATTTGATAAGACTACAAAATGTGTTGGGCTAAAGAAGGCTGTAAAATATTTAGAAGCACACAAAACTGAAAGATAGCGCTTAGCTTAGCTAAAAATGTGGCTAGATAGAAATAACAAAATATCAGCCCAGTGACATCCGAATCTACTGGTGGATAGTGGCTGCACCGTTCTGTGACGTGGGAGCACGATACACCATTTTCGACACAATCCTTTTATTGTATTCTTTAGGAAAGAAAAGGGTAAACAAACTACAAACCCCGTTTCCATATGAGTTGGGAAATTGTGTTAGATGTAAATATAAACGGAATACAATGATTTGCAAATCATTTTCGACCCATATTCAGTTGAATATGCTACAAAGACAACATATTTGATGTTCAAACTGATAAACTTTTTGTTGTTGTTGCAAATAATCATTAACTTTAGAATTCGATGCCAGCAACACGTGACAAAGAAGTTGGGAAAGGTGGCAATAAATACTGATAAAGTTGAGGAATGCTCATCAAACACTTATTTGGAACATCCCACAGGTGAACAGGCAAATTGGGAACAGGTGGGTGCCATGATTGGGTATAAAAGTAGATTCCATGAAATTCTCAGTCGTTCACAAACAAGGATGGGGCGAGGGTCACCACTTTGTCAACAAATTGTTGAACAGTTTAAGAAAAACTTTTCTCAACCAGCTATTGCAAGGAATTTAGGGATTTCACCATCTATATATAATATCATCAAAGGGTTCAGAGAATCTGGAGAAATCACTGCATGTAAGCAGCTAAGCCCGTGACCTTCGATCCCTCAGGCTGTACTGCATAAACAAGCGACATCAGTGTGTAAAGGATATCACCACATGGGCTCAGGAACACTTCAGAAACCCACTGTCAGTTGCTACATCTGTAAGTGCAAGTTAAAACTCTCCTATGTAAGCAGCAAGTACAGTACAGTTAGTAGAACAACTGTGTACTCTGTACTATATATATATATATATATATATATATATATATATATATATATATATATATATATATATATATATATATATTAGGGGTGTGGGAAAAAATCAATTCGAATTTGAATCGCGATTCTCACGTTGTGCGATTCAGAATCGATTCTCATTTTTAAAAATCGATTTTTTTTAAAATTATTATTTTTTGTTTAATTCTTTTTTTTTTTTTTTTTTTTAAATTAATCAATCCAAAAAAACAATACACAGCAATACCATAACAATGCAATCCAATTCCATAACCAAACGCGACACAGCAACACTCAGAAGTGCAATAAACAGAGCAATTGAGAGGAGACACAAACACGACACAGAACAAACCAAAAGTAGTGAAACAAAAATGAATATTATCAACAACAGTATCAATATTAGTTACAATTTCAACATAGCAGTGATTAAAAATCCCTCATTGACATTATCATTAGACATTTATATATATATTAAAAAAAAAGAACAATAGTGTCACAGTGGCTTACACTTGCATCGCATCTCATAAGCTTGACAGATCCTGAATAGCGAATCATTTTGAATCGGGAAAAAATCGTTTTTGAATCGAGAATCGTGTTGAATTGAAAAAAAAAAATCGATTTTGAATCGAATCGTGACCCCAAGAATCGATATTGAATCAAATCGTGGGACACCGAAAGATTCACAGCCCTAATATATATATATATATATATATATATACAGTATATATATATATATATATATATATATATATATATATATATATATATATATATATGTATATATATATATATATATATATATATATATATATATATATATATATATATATATATATATATATATATATAAATATAAATATATATATATATATATATATATATATATATATATATATATATATATATATATATAAATATAAATATATATATATATATGTATATATATATATATATATATATATACTTTAATTTCAGTGAATGCTAGCTATAAAAATACTCCTCCCCCTTAACCCCGCCTCCCGGCCCCGCCCCCCTCGACCCCGCCCACCACCCACACCCCCAATCTCCCAAATTCGGAGGTCTCAAGGTTGGCAAGTATGCGTAACATGTTGAATTGAGAAATGGTATTATGGAATTCCTGGAATTTTAGGAAAACCGGGAATGTTTCCAGTTCAAAGAACAACTTTGTTTTTTTGTCCTGATTAAGAGGAATGTTTTGACGGTGGAACGGCTGAAGTGGGTTGAAAAATGTGGAAGGAGTAGTCGGCAAAAAAAAAGGGTGAAAATAGGATTTGGAAAACTTGGAATTCTGGGAATTCCTGGAATTTTTTAGAACTTGGAAAAATTATCGTTTGAATTTCCAGGATGAATGGAAAATGTTGAAGGTGGAATGGTTTGGATCGGTTGAAAAATGTGGAAATGGTGGAAGTTTGAAAAATGGCCAATTCATTTTGAATGGGAAAAATGTCCCGGAAAACCTGGAATTCTGGTAAATCTGGGAATTTTTGGATTTTGTCGAGGGAAAGCCCGCGATTCCCGAATTAGGCTGAACAGTTTGAAGTTCGAACGGTTTGAATCGGGTGAAAAATGTGGAAGGTAGAGCGCCCCAAAATCTGGAGAAAAAGAAGAAGAAATAGATGAATTTTGGTGTAGAAATCCTTATTGTGTGAATGTTTTGGAGCATTCACACAATAAGGATTTCTATAAAACGCTATCTTGGAAACAACGTGACCCCGTCACAATGAACTGTGAGCGTACACACACTTAATGAGAGAAGTGATCACATGACGGGAACAGCAAACACAAATGGAATTAAAGCTGCAAGCAGCGATGGACGGGACCGAATTTGAGGGCTCATAAAATCCAAACCGGAGCAGTAATTAAAACTCTTTCTTCAACTTTTAATCAGAAGGGTTCAATCTCTCTCCTGTGCTAATTTGAAGCCGACACGACAAACGCGCTCAGAGGAGATAATGTTTGAAAAAGATGACTGTTTTTACACAACTTTGGTTTTGAAGGGGGAATTGCAAACTTCCTGTGGATTTTTGCTGGGGGTTGTCAGTGTATGAAATATAGGTCTAAGTGAAACCTACATAGAGGTTTTTGGTTCATGTCTTTACGACATTCCTACTGGGAGTTACAGGCAGTTTTGTCTGTGTTTTCTTCCTAGGGGGCGCTAGAGCGCAATTTTGAGTTTTGATTAGATCGCAATTTTCGCCAGTCCTGATGTGTGTGTCCAATTTGGTGAGTTTTAAAGCATGTTTAGGGGGTCAAATTACAGTTCAAAGAGGCGGCGGTATAATAATAAAATGCTAGAAATACAATAGGGTCTTCTGTCCCAAAGGGACTCGGTCCCTAATAAAATTGGCTAACTCAGCTACCGGAACGCTCTAGAACTCTTTACCCGTCTTGACGCTTCTCCCGAGGCCCGGTGTCCATCGCCAGAGTCTGACCTTTTGACCTTTTGATCCGCGACACCCCGATGATGTCATCAATTCCCCCTCCAATGAAACCTGAGCCGTGACGCCCCGCGCCGCTCCTACCTCGCCATGGCCTCTGTTAGTCGGAGGTTTTACGCGAGAAAGGCCGAGTCAGCAGCTTCCTGTGTAAAGCTATAGCGCACGCACACACACACACAACACACACATTCAAAAACACACACACACACACACATTAGAATTCAGAGATGTGAAAAAGTCGAGTCATGATCTTTTCTCCTCACATTTCTTTCCCGCCTTCACCTTGTGACGCGTCCACTTCCTGTTTGTGTGCCCCCAGCTACCTGGCGGTGACGCAGTTCAGCCCGACGCACGCCAGGAAGGCGTTCCCGTGCTTCGACGAGCCCGTCTACAAGGCCACCTTCTCGCTGAGCCTGCGCCACGACGCTCAGTACACGTCGCTGGCCAACATGCCCGTGGAGAGCGGCTCGCTGTCGGAAGACGGCGGCCTGCTGACCCAGCGCTTCGCCCGCACGCCGCGCATGTCCACGTACTACCTGGCCTGGGCCGTGTGCAACTTCACCTACAGGGAGACGCACAGTGACAGCGGCGTGACGGTGAGTGCCGCCGTCATGGCCGTCTGAGGGCGAACGTTAGCTAAAGCTGGAACGTGGAACTTTATGTTGGGTTTTGTTCGTGTTCTTCTGTGTTCAGTGCTTGTTCCTGTCCTGCGCTCTTAATTTGGTGGCACTTCCTGTTGTGTTGGTGTTTTTTCACAACTACTAAACACAAGCCTTCCATCAATCAATCAATGTTTACTTATATAGCCCTGTGGAGGGGGGCGTGGCCTGCGGGCCTGCCGCGGAGCGGGGTGTGCCAGGGCCGGCTTTGAAACACAGCTGACAGGTGATTAGATTGCCAAGCTGGGGTTTGTTTTCTAATCACCTTTCTTTACATCAGCCGGAAGCTCTCCGAACGGGAGGCGAGGTACAGCACCGTAGAGAGGGAGCGCCTCGCCATCCGGTGGGCGGTCGGCCCCCTCCGTTACTACCTCCTTGGGCGCTCATTCGGCCTCTGCTCGGACCACAAACCCCTCCAGTGGCTCCACCGCATGAAGGAGGCCAACACGCGGATTACCCGTTGGTATCTAGCTTTACAACCCTACAACTTCAGAGTGATCCACAGGCCGGGGCCGCAGATGGCCGTGGCTGACTTCCTCTCCCGCTCCCACACGGGGGGAGGAGTAGGCGCGGCTGGACGGCTTCCCGGCCTCAGTCTGGCGGTGGAGGTATGTGGAGGGGGAGGCGTGGCCTGCGGGCCTGCCGCGGAGCGGGGTGTGCCAGGGCCGGCTTTGAAACACAGCTGGGGTTGCCAAGCTGGGGTTTGTTATCTAATCACCTTTCTTTACATCAGCCGGAAGCTCTCCGACCGGGAGGCGAGGTACAGTGCCTCGCCATCCGGTGGGCGGTCCGCCCCCTCCGTTACTACCTCCTGGGGCGCTCATTCGGCCTCTGCTCAGACCACAAACCCCTCCAGTGGCTCCACCGCATGAAGGAGGCCAACACGCGGATTACCCGTTGGTATCTAGCTTTACAACCCTACAACTTCAGAGTGATCCACAGGCCGGGGCCGCAGATGGCCGTGGCTGACTTCCTCTCCCGCTCCCACACGGGGGGAGGAGTAGGCGCGGCCGGACGGCTTCCCGGCCTCAGTCTGGCGGTGGAGGTATGTGGAGGGGGAGGTGTGGCCTGCGGGCCTGCCGCGGAGCGGGGTGTGCCAGGGCCGGCTTTGAAACACAGCTGACAGGTGATTAGATTGCCAAGCTGGGGTTTGTTATCTAATCACCTTTCTTTACATCAGCCGGAAGCTCTCCGACCGGGCTGCGAGGTACAGTGCCTCGCCATCCGGTGGGCGGTCGGCGCCCTCCGTTACTACCTCCTGGGGCGCTCATTCGGCCTCTGCTCGGACCACAAACCACCTCCAGTGGCTCCACCGCATGAAGGAGGCCAACACGGGGGGAGGAGTAGGCACGGCCGGACGGCTTCCCGGCCTCAGTCTGGCGGTGGAGGTACGCTACCGTTTAAAAGTTAAGTTTGGGGTCACATTGAAATGTCCTTATTTTTGAAGGAAAAGCACTGTACTTTTCAATGAAGATAACTTTAAACTAGTCTTAACTTTAAAGAAATACACTCTATACATTGCTAATGTGGTAAATGACTATTCTAGCTGCAAATGTCTGGTTTTTGGTGCAATATCTACATAGGTGTATAGAGGCCCATTTCCAGCAACTATCACTCCAGTGTTCTAATGGTACAATGTGTTTGCTCATTGGCTCAGAAGGCTAATTGATGATTAGAAAACCCTTGTGCAATCATGTTCACACATCTGAAAACAGTTTAGCTTGTTACAGAAGCTACAAAACTGACCTTCCCTTGAGCAGATTGAGTTTCTGGAGCATCACATTTGTGGGGTCAATTAAACGCTCAAAATGGCCAGAAAAAGAGAACTTTCATCTGAAACTCGACAGTCTATTCTTGTTCTTAGAAATGAAGGCTATTCCACAAAATTGTTTGGGTGACCCCAAACTTTTGAACGGTAGTGTATGTGGAGGGGGGGCGTGGCCTGCGGGCCTGCCGCGGAGCAGGGTGTGTGCCAGGGCCGGCTTTGGTACACAGCTGACAGGTGATTAGATTGCCAAGCTGGGGTTTGTTATCTACAAACGTAATATAATAACATAATTTCATGATTAATATTCATAAATTAAGATTAAATTAAGAAAAAAAACATTTTATTTTCACTAAAGAAGGGTTCGGTGAACGCGCAGAGGAAACTGGTGGGGTTCGGTACCTCCAACAAGGTGAAGAACCACTGGATTAGACGCTCCGAGTGTTGTTGTTGTTGTTGTTGTTGTTTGAGTTTCAGCGTCTTGAGAGATGAGCTCATCGAGTTCCGCGTGACTTCCTTCTCGGTCACAGCTGCGCTGCGTTAGCAAACGGCGAGCTGCGCCAGCTGCGGCTTGTTGGTGGCGCTCCAATGGGAGCGCCAGTCTTTTTCTGCTCTTTGTGAAAGCGTCAGCGGTCTAGCGTCCACGTCCTTTTTTGACAACTTGTATCAGGAACACACACACACACACACACACACACACACACTCTTATAATTATATCGGACTACGAGGACGTGGACGACCTTGTTTCTCCTGTCATTGTCTCCGTCAGCGTAATGACACCTCATCCATCTTCACTTACACACACACACACACGTCATGGTTCTCCCCTTTTTTGAAGCCTATCCTGGCGGCCATGTTGCCAGGATATCATGAATAAGATCACGTGACCATTTCGCGAGGAGCGCGCGTGTGTTTGTGTGTACAAACACTCGGAGGAGGAAGTGTTCTCCATAGCAGCATCGCTCTCATATCCACTATCTTGTTAGCGCCTGCAGGCAGCTGTGTGCGTGTGTGTGTGTGTGTGTGTGTGTGTGTGTGTGTGCGTGCGTGCGTGCAGCATCAACAGAAACCAAAGCTGTGAGAGACAAACGACTTCATTATGTGACAAATGAATTGAATGATAAATCTCTTTTGTTCCCCGTCGTCAAGCTCTCTCCCTCACAAGCACACACACATCACATACAAGCCACACACACACACACACACACACACACACACACACACACACATGCATCGCAGTTTGTGAGAAACTACACACTTGTGGAACACGTCACAGCATATCATGGCAACAGTGGCGACGGAAGTGTCGCCAACCTCGTCGCAAAACTTGCGAACGCAAGCCGATTAAAAACGACTCCAAAAAAAGACTGCGGCGGCCCGCCAAACGTCTACCGCTTGCCGCTATCGGGGGAGACGTGGCGACGCCTCAGCTGACAAATCAATCCATCAATGTTTACTTATATAGCCCTAAATCACAACGACATCCTCGGCTCAGATCCCACATCAGGGCAAGGAAAAAAACTCAACCCAATGGGATACAATGAGAAACCTTGGAGGGAACCGCAGATTCAAGATTCAAGATGCTTTATTATTGTCCATTCTTTAACATGTACAAGACATATAAGAACTGAAATTTCATTTACGGCACAGTCCCACTAAGAGCAGACATACGCTACAGGGGGACAAGACGGGACCGCCAACGGATCAGCCACTTACGGCGCTCCTTAAAAAAGGTGGGAAAAAGGTGACATTGGGAAAGGGAGAAGAGTAAAAAAAGTATCAGTCTAAGGCGGGGGTCGGCAACCCAAAATGTTGAAAGAGCCATATTGGACCAAAAATACAAAAACAAATCTGTCTGGAGCCGCAAAAAATTAAAAGCCATATTACATACAGATAGTGTGTCATGAGATATAAATTGAATTAAGATGACTTAAAGGAAACTAAATGACCTCAAATATACCTACAAATGAGGCATAATGCTGCAATGCGTACATATAGCTAGCCTAAATAGCATGTTAGCATCGATTAGCTTGCAGTCATGCACTGACCAAATATGTCTGACTAGCACTCCACACAAGTCAATAACATCAACAAAACTCACCTTTGTGCATTCACGCACAACGTTAAAAGTGTGGTGGACAGAATGAGACAGAAAAAGAAGTGGCATAAAACACGTCTTAGAAAGTCGGAGAAAGTTATACTTGTAAACAAACTACGGTGAGTTCAAGGACCGCCAAAATTAGTAGGACAAAACGGCGCTCGCCAAATACTCGAATCAGTGAAGCATGTTTAATATAAACAGTGTGCTTTATAACAATTAGGGAGGTTTGCGTCATGTTTGTCCTCCTACGGAAACCATATTAAAACAAACAAAAAAAAATTTCCTCATCTTTTTCCATTTTTCATACATTTTTAAAAAAGCTCCTGAGAGCCACTAGGGCGGCGCTAAAGAGCCGCATGCGGCTCTAGAGCCGCGGGTTGCCGACCCCTGGTCTAAGGATCAGTCTGAGTCCAAGAAAAAAAACCTCACATAGCAAAGCACACATAAACATGATACATATAATCACAACAACTCGCAACAGAGGGGGGGGGGGTTTGGGGCCCTGGAGGCCGGCTGCCGCTATAAAGCGCTACTCAGCCGTCCACAACCCCGAAGAGGAATTAAGCAGTAGTGAAGGCGTTGATTGGGGGAGGGGCGGGTGCGTGCATGTATGCCCAATTAACTTGGGTGAGATGTTGAAATGTTTTTGTGGACTGGGGCCGATCTCAAAGTTCGACACCAGGTGTCATTGGAAAAAAAGGAAGGTCAAAAGCGTCCATCGTTGAGGAGTCCCCGGGGGAGTTTTTCAGAACAGCCTGATCCTGATAGCATCAAGGCCATTCGAGGGAGTCAAATCGTAGATTAAGATGTTGTTTTCTTCGAGCAGTCAAAACAATGACGTTCCTGCTCTATGTCCGTGCTGGTTCTCTCAAGTTCAATTTAATTCTTCCTTCTCAGCAAGCTTCTCCATGATGAGATCCATTTTGCGATTCAAATCAGAAATCGCCACAGTCTGTGTTCCCACAGCCCGACCCAATCCTTCCATTGCGATGAACAGCCGTTGGGCTCCTTGAGTGCCTGATGCGGGGACACCCGGGGACAACCTCCTCCCCCTCCCTCCCTGGACAAAACCGAGCTAACGACTAAACTCCAATAACCCTACGCCAGAGTTGCCCGTTACGTCGATGGCGGAGGGTGTGTCAGTCGATCGCCAGCCAGGTGTAGTGAGTCTTAGTCTGCGTTGTGTAGTTTTTTTTAAATAAAAGACACTTCACCATGTCGTCGTTTCACTATTTATTGGTAACCTGTGTTGGAAACACAAAACACACACACACACACACACACACACACACACACACACACACACACACACACACACACACACACACACACACACACACACACACACACACACACACACACACACACACACACACAGGTCTCAGCTTTCTGGCGGACTGATTTCTACTCCTTCCAACTCAAAAGTCCGAAGCAAGAGGAAGTAACAAACATTCATTCATATAAAAATATAAATAAATGAAATTACATAAACAAAAACGTTTTATCAGAAAAAATAATAATGCACAAATCCACATACCTGTGTTGGAAACACAAAACACACACACACACACGTCTCAGCTTTCTGGCGGACTGATTTCTGCTCCTGTGTGGTGTAAATACCATACGTAAATGCGACCAGTCAAACAATTCACACAGTCGACGCTCTACTTCTTAATTAACAAAATTTTGCAGAAAAATAACTTAAAACAACACATCACTTGTACCCACAACATTATTGTGTTAACTTGAACTATTACCTTCCAACTCGAAAGTCCGAAGCAAGAGGAGGTAAACGATCGAAAAAAACAGCAAAGACACTTCCCGCACCGGACATCCGGTTCTTCAAAAATAAAAGCGATACTTCAAAATAAAATATAACACCCTGTCCAGTTCATAATATAGCGCAACAACATCACACTATTACACAGGCGTTAAAAAAATTAGTGATCGTCAATCTTCACGAAGACGTCACTTCCCTCACTTGATTGACGAAAATGACCGACAGGAAGGCGAGAAACACTTTTTATTTCAACAGACTCTCGCGCCGTACCTGCCGTCAAAGCTCTAAAGACCGACCGCACAGTTCCTGCCTTCACAATAAAAGCCCTTCTTCATCCGGCCTGCGCTGACAAAAATAAGAGTCTCAGAAAGCCGGCGTGCACAAGCTAGCAAGCTACCGAGTTTGCCGCCCATGTATTTCTTGTAAAGTGTATAAAAAGGAGTATAGAAGCTGGACAAATAAGATGGCAAAAACCAACCACTTTCATGAAAGGAGGAATTTTTTCCCTCCTCCATTTGAAAATGTGGAGGTCATCATCACTACTGTCTGATTCCAATCAATGCAAGTCATCAGAATCAGGTAATACACCAACTTATATTCTTGTCTTCATGACAGAAAGGAATCTATATGTTAAACATGCTCGTATTATCATTAAATTGATTGATTGATTGATTGAAACTTTTATTAGTAGATCGCACAGTACAGTACATATTCCGTACAATTGACACCCCAATACGTTTTCCAACTTGTTTAAGTCGGGGTCCACGTTAATCAATTCATGGTAAAAAAATTAAGTGTCTTGCCCAAGGACACAACGGCAGTGACTAGAATGGCAGAAGCGGGAAATCGAACCTGCAACCCTCAAGTTGCTGGCACGGCCGCTCTACCAACCGAGCTATACGGCCCCTTTAACACTATTAACTTGTTCGCAAAAACGTCTCTTTCATAAATAAATAAATATAAATTATATATATGAATGAGGAAAATTATGCAACTTCACCTAAATGGTCCAAAAAATATTTTTTTTTGCAAATCAGTAATTATAATTTGCAAATAATGTGCCGTTGCTCAGTGTCAGTGCTGTGTCGAGTTCGGCAGGGTAACCATGTAATACTCTTCCATATCAGTAGGTGGCAACGGGTAGTTAATTGCTTTTGTGAAAGTCGGAACGTGTCGGGTGAGACGAGGATGGTTTGTCGTGATCCCAATATGCAGAGCACAGCGTGAGACGGCGTGCGGGTAAAAAGGTATGTCATGCTTAAACCAAAAATGAACAAAAGGGAAAGGAAAAGGCAATGAAGCATAGGGATGGCTATGCAAAACGAGAGTAAAACTGAACTGGCTACAAAGTAAACGAAAACAGAATGCTGGACGACAGCAAAGACTTACAGCGTGGGGAGCAGAGACGACGTCCACAAAGTACACACATATATATATATATATATATATATATATATATATATATATATATATATATATATATATATATATATATATATATATATATATATATATATATGTGTAAATATGTATATGTATATACTGGTATAGCTCGGTTGGTACAGTGGCCGTGCCAGCAACTTGAGGGTTCCAGGTTCGATCCCCGCTTCCGCCATCCTAGTCACTGCCGTTGTGTCCTTGGGCAAGACACTTTAACCACCTGCTTCCAGTGCCACCCACACTGGTTTAAATGTAACAAGGATGGTTTGATCCCAATATGCAGAGCACAGCGGGAGACAGCGTGCGGGTAAAAAAAAAGGTGTGCAATGCTTAAACTAAAAATGAACAAAAGGGAAAGGAAAAGGCAATGAAGCATAGGGATGGCTATGCAAAACGAGAGTAAAACTGAACTGGCTACAAAGTAAACGAAAACAGAATGCTGGATGACAGCAAAGACTTACAGCGTGGTGAGCAGAGACTCGGTTGGTGGAGTGGCCGTGCCAGCAACTTGAGGGTTCCAGGTTCGATCCCCGCTCCCGCCATCCTAGTCACTGCCGTTGTGTCCTTGGGCAAGACACTTTACCCACCTGCTCCCAGTGCCACCCACACTGGTTTAAATGTAACTTAGATATTGGGTTTCACTATGTAAAAGCGCTTTGAGTCACTAGAGAAAATACGCTATATAAATATAATTAATATGTCCCGACAAAGAAAGATGGCATCCGCACAACTTAGATAGTCTTGCTTGCTAACACAAAGCAGGTGCGGGCAATAGCACTCGAAGGAAGGCGTGAAACTGCTACAGGAAAACACCCAACAAACAAGAACTAAAGCAAAACACCAACAAATAATAAAATAAATATAAGGCACGACGACCTGGTGGGGTTTCATTTTTTAACGTTTTGTGCTGGTGGTGTGCCTCCGTATTCTTTTTAATGAAAAAAATTAGCCTTGGCTCAAAAAAGGTTGAAAAACACTGAGGTAGATCCCCTCCACTTGGTTAATTGAAAAGTGGTTGCCCCCCTGCCCTACGCCACCTGTTTTATTGATATTTCATTACCATTCATGGCTGGTGACCCTGCGGTCGCCGTGGAGACGTCTGGTGACAAGGCGGCGCCTCTATCTGTCGCTAAAGCGCCGCGGTGACCCCGGCCGTCAGCCGAGGGCGACAGACGAGTGAGCGCGGATGACAGGATGCTTCAGCTTGACCTCTTGGCTTTTATTGTGAAAATACTGTATGTCTCAAGGAGACACTCCTCGAGTCGGACACAGTGCAGTGTGTTGATTGGCGGATAGAGAAGGCTCACTCCCTCCATGGCAATGGTGTTCACCTCATCCTCAGGACCAAGTCCATACTTACGCATACAGATACACTCAGAATGCTGAGTGTAAGTATGCGAGTACATACTTATGCACACTTATGCACTCCAAATGCTGGGTATAAGTATTGCAAGTCTAGCCTTCTGCATACTTATGCACAAAGATTGCTAATGCACGCCCATACTTCTCCATACTTATGCACTCAGAATACTAAGTGTAAGTATGCAAGTCCATATGTATGCATACTTAGGTGCTCAGAAGGCTAAGTGTAAGTATGAAAGTCCATACTTACTGTATGCACACTTATGCACTTAGAATGATTACTGTAAGTAAGCAGGTTCATACTTACTGTATACATACTTATGCACTTAGAATGCTTAGTGTAAGTATGCAGGTTCATACTTACTGTATACATACTTATGCACTTAGAATAGATATGCAATTCCATATGTACTGTATGCATACTTATGCACTCAGAATGCTTAGTGTAAGTATGCAAGTCTATACTTACCTATGCCTACTTATACACTCAGAATGCTAAGTTTAAGTATACAAGTCCATACTAACTATATGCATACTTATGCACTCAGAATGCTTACTGTAAGTATGCAAGTTCATACTTACTGTATGCATACTTATGCATTTAGTATGCTATAATGTAAGTATGCAAGTCCATACTTATTGTATTCATAGTTATACACTCAGAACGCTCAGTTTAAGTATGCACGTCTATACCTACTGTATGCATACTTAAACTCTCAGAATGCTTAGTTTAAGTATGCAAGTCCATACTTACTGTATGCATACTTAGGCACTAATGGGCGGTATAGCTCGGTTGGTAGAGCGGCCGTGCCAGCAACTTGAGGGTTGCAGGTTCGATCCCCGCTTCCGCCATCCTAGTCACTGCCGTTGTGTCCTTGGGCAAGACACTTTACCCACCTGCTCCCAGTGCCACCCACACTGGTTTGAATGTAACTTAGATATTGGGTTTCACTATGTAAAGCGCTTTGAGTCACTTGAGAAAAAAGCGCTATATAAATGTAATTCACTTCACTAATTCACTTCACTCAGAATGCTTAGTGTAAGTATGCAATTACATACTTACTGTATACATACTTATGCACTCAGAGTGCTTAGTGTAAGTATGCAAGTCCATACTTTCTGTAGGCATACTTATGCATTTAGTATGCTATAATGTAAGTATGCAAGTCCATACTTATTGTATGCATACTTATACACTCAGAATGCTCAGTTTAAGTATGCAAGTCCATACTTACTGTATGCATACTTATACACTCAGAATGCTCAGTTTAAGTATGCATACTTATGCATTTAGTATGCTATGATGTAAGTATGCCAGTCCATACTTATTGTATGCATACTTTTGCACTCAGAATGCTTAGTTGAATTATGCAAGTCCCTACTTACTTTATGCATACGTATGCACTCAGAATGCTTACTGTAAGTATGCAAGTCCATACTTACTGTATACATACTTATGCACTCAGAATGCTTAGTGTAAGTATGCAAGTCCATACTAAATGTGTGCATACTTATGCACTCAGAATGCTTAGTGTAAAAATGCAAGTCCATACCTACTGTATGCACACTTATGCACTCAGAATGCTTATTGTAAGTATGCAAGTCCATACTTACTGTATGCATACTTATGTACTCAGAATGCTTAGTGTAAAAATGCAAGTCCATACGCACACTAAGCATTCGGAGTGCACAAGTATATATACAGTAAGTATGCAGGTCCATACTTACTATATGCTTACTTATGCACTCAGAATGCTCAGTGTAAACATGCAAGTCCACTCTTACTGTATGCACACTTATGCACTCAGAATGCTTAGTGTAAGTATGCAAGTCCGTACTTACTGTATGCATACTTAGACAAACTTTAATGATCCACAAGGGAAATTGTTCCTACTTATGCACTCACAATGTTGTGTGTGTATGCAAGTCCATACTTATGCACACTTATTCAATCAGAATGCTAAAAGTAAGTATGCAAGCTTGCAAGTCCACACTGAAGCATACCCTCGCACTCAGAATGCTGAGTGTAAGTGTGCGAGCCCGTACTTCTCCATACTTATGCAACCTGAACGCAGAGCGTGTGTCCGTCCGCAAGTCCACACTGCGTTGCGTGCGCGAGTGCGCGAGTTGAGACACGGCCGTCCTCTTCTTCACATGTTGCAACATGTCAACAATGAGGCCAGTCACATGACCAGGAAGTATGGATTATCGATCCTGGCTCATGTGTTGCACGTGTGGGCCGCACATTCTGCATGATGCCTGGTTAAGCGGAAGACGGTATGGTCTCCTGCTGGCCCCACTATGGACTGGACTCTCACTACTATGTTAGATCCACTATGGACTGGACTCTCACTAGTATGTTAGATCCACTATGGACTGGACTCTCACACTATCATGTTAGATCCACTATGGACTGGACTCTCACTATTATGTTAGATCCACTATGGACTGGACTCTCACTATTATGTTAGATCCACTATGGACTGAACTCTCACAATATTATGTTAGATCCACTATGGACTGGACTCTCACTATTATGTTAGATCCACTATGGACTGGACTCTCACAATATTATGTTAGATCCACTATGGACTGGACTCTCACAATACTATGTTAGATCCACTATGGACTGGACTCTCACTATTATGTTAGATCCACTATGGACTGGACTCTCACAATATTATGTTAGATCCACTATGGACTGGACTCTCACTATTATGTTAGATCCACTATGGACTGGACTCTCACAATATTTTGTTAGATCCACTATGGACTGGACTTTCACAATATTATGTTAGATCCACTATGGACTGGACTCTCACTATTATGTTAGATCCACTATGGACTGGACTCTCACCATTATGTTGGATCTACGTTGGACTGGACTTTCACAATATTATGTTAGGTCCACTATGGACTGGACTCTCACTATTATGTTAGATCCACTATGGACTGGACTCTCACTATTATGTTAGATCCACTATGGACTGGACTCTCACAATATTATGTTAGATCCACTATGGACTGGACTCTCACTATTATGTTTGATCCACTTTGGACTGGACTTTCACAATATTATGTTAGATCCACTATGGACTGGACTCTCACTATTATGTTAGATCCACTTTGGACTGGACTTTCACAATATTATGTTAGATCCACTATGGACTGGACTTTCACTAGTATGCTAGATCCACTATGGACTGGACTCTCACAATCATGTTAGATCCACTATGGACTGGACTGTCACTATTATGTTAGATCCACTATGGACTGGACTCTTACAATATTATGTTAGATCCACTATGGACTGGACTCTCACACTATTATGTTGGATCCACCATGGACTGGACTCTCACACTATTATGTTAGATCCACTATGGACTGGACTCTCACAATATTATGTTAGATCCACTATGGACTGGACTCTCACTATTATGTTAGATCCACTATGGACTGGACTCTCACACTATTGTGTTAGATCCACTATGGACTGGACTCTCACTATTATGTTAGATCCACTATGCACTGGACTCTCACAATATTTTGTTAGATCCACTATGGACTGGACTTTCACAATATTATGTTAGATCCACTATGGACTGGACTCTCACTATTATGTTAGATCCACTATGGACTGGACTCTCACCATTATGTTGGATCTACGTTGGACTGGACTTTCACAATATTTTGTTAGGTCCACTATGGACTGGACTCTCACTATTATGTTAGATCCACTATGGACTGGACTCTCACAATATTATGTTAGATCCACTATGGACTGGACTCTCACTATTATGTTTGATCCACTTTGGACTGGACTTTCACAATATTATGTTAGATCCACTATGGACTGGACTTTCACTAGTATGCTAGATCCACTATGGACTGGACTCTCACGATCATGTTAGATCCACTATGGACTGGACTGTCACTATTATGTTAGATCCACTATGGACTGGACTCACACTATTATGTTAGATCCACTATGGACTGGACTCTCTCACTATTATGTTAGATCCACTATGGACTGGACTCTCACTATTATGTTAGATCCACTATGGACTGGACTCTCACTATTATGTTAGATCCACTATGGACTGGACTCTCACAATATTATGTTAGATCCACTATGGACTGGACTCTCACTATTATGTTTGATCCACTTTGGACTGGACTTTCACAATATTATGTTAGATCCACTATGGACTGGACTCTCTCACTATTATGTTAGATCCACTATGGACTGGACTCTCACTATTATGTTAGATCCACTATGGACTGGACTCACACTATTATGTTAGATCCACTATGGACTGGACTCTCACTATTATGTTAGATCCACTATGGACTGGACTCTCACAATATTATGTTAAATCCACTATGGACTGGACTCTCACTATTATGTTAGATCCACTTTGGATTGGACTTTCACAATATTATGTTAGATCCACTATGGACTGGACTTTCACTAGTATGCTAGATCCACTATGGACTGGACTCTCACGATCATGTTAGATCCACTATGGACTGGACTGTCACTATTATGTTAGATCCACTATGGACTGGACTCTTACAATATTATGTTAGATCCACTATGGACTGGACTCTCACACTATTATGTTGGATCCACCATGGACTGGACTCTCACACTATTATGTTAGATCCACTATGGACTGGACTCTCACTATTATGTTAGATCCACTATGGACTGGACTCTCACAATATTATGTTAGATCCACTATGGACTGGACTCTCACTATTATGTTAGATCCACTATGGACTGGACTCTCACAATATTTTGTTAGATCCACTATGGACTGGACTTTCACAATATTATGTTAGATCCACTATGGACTGGACTCTCACTATTATGTTAGATCCACTATGGACTGGGCTCTCACCATTATGTTGGATCTACGTTGGACTGGACTTTCACAATATTATGCTAGATCCACTATGGACTGGACTCTCACTATTATGTTAGATCCACTATGGACTGGACTCTTACAATATTATGTTAGATCCACTATGGACTGGACTCTCACACTATTATGTTGGATCCACCATGGACTGGACTCTCACACTATTATGTTAGATCCACTATGGACTGGACTCTCACAATATTATGTTAGATCCACTATGGACTGGACTCTCACTATTATGTTAGATCCACTATGGACTGGACTCTCACAATATTATGTTAGATCCACTATGGACTGGACTCTCACTATTATGTTAGATCCACTATGGACTGGACTCTCACAATATTTTGTTAGATCCACTATGGACTGGACTTTCACAATATTATGTTAGATCCACTATGGACTGGACTCTCACTATTATGTTAGATCCACTATGGACTGGACTCTCACCATTATGTTGGATCTACGTTGGACTGGACTTTCACAATATTATGTTAGGTCCACTATGGACTGGACTCTCACAATATTATGTTAGATCCACTATGAACTGGACTCTCACTATTATGTTAGATCCACTTTGGACTGAACTTTCACAATATTATGTTAGATCCACCATGGACTGGACTCTCACACTATTATGTTAGATCCACTATGGACTGGACTCTCACACTATTATGTTAGATCCACTATGGACTGGACTCTCACAATATTATGTTAGATCCACTATGGACTGGACTCTCACTATTATGTTAGATCCACTATGGACTGGACTCTCACAATGTTATGCTAGATCCACTATGAACTGGACTCTCACTATCATGTTAGATCCACTTTGGACTGAACTTTCACAATATTATGTTAGATCCACTGTGGACTGGACTCTCTCACTAGTATGTTAGATCCACTATGGACTGGACTCTCCACATCTGCGGTCCTCCCCAAGGTTTCTCATTGTCCCATTGGGTTGAGTTTTTCCTTGCCCTGATGTGTGATCTGGACCGAGGATGTCGTTGTGACTTGTGCAGCCCTTTGAGACACTCGTACTTTAGGGCTAATATGAATAAACATTGATTGATTGATCCTAAATAAAGTTTATTTCTCTCCTCTCCCTTTTAGATCCGTTTGTACGCACGGCCGGACGCCATCGCCAGCGGG
This sequence comes from Entelurus aequoreus, assembly GCF_033978785.1. Taxonomy (NCBI): domain Eukaryota; kingdom Metazoa; phylum Chordata; class Actinopteri; order Syngnathiformes; family Syngnathidae; genus Entelurus; species Entelurus aequoreus. Next base: position 61,945,377 of record NC_084742.1, on the reverse strand, counting down.
GCCGGGGACTACGCCCTGCACATCACCAAGAGGCTACTGGGATTCTACCAGGACTACTTCAAAGTCCAGTACTCGCTGCCCAAGCTCGGTAAGCAGCCCGGACCTTACCACTGTGCTCTGTCTTGGTCTTGTGTGGGCGGAGCTAATATAGCGGCGGTCTTCCTCTGCCTCCTTAGACTTGATGTTAGCAGGTGTTGATGCTCCCGTCCGTGCACGCTCGCTCGGTCGGCCCACGTCCGCGTCCGCATGAGCGAGCGTGCTGTTGTGGCCACGCGGCCTCGGCCTGCCTCCTCTTTTTTTTTTCGCTCGCTTGATGTGAGCGCGAGGTCCCAGAGCCGCCGGGCGCCATCTGTTGTCAATCCGCTCGGTTCACTCCCCCGAGGACCGCCGAGGGAACCGCGGGCGGAAACGCAAACTTCACGAGTCAGCGGGAAGAAAAAAAAGAAAGTCTTCTCGAAACACGTGTCAACCTGATGAAGTGGCGATAATAACGCGGCCGGGCTTGGACGTCGGCGTGGTAACTCGTAGGCGTGACCCCGCGGCGGCGCGTGCAGGCTCAGGTGATCCGCCCGCCCGCACAATTGGACTCAGTGTGTGTGAAAGCACGCCGAGTGGACTGATGTGTTCTGTGGGGTTCTGGCTCCATCTGGGATCCGCAGACAGCGGCGCCCGAGGCCCCCGCGCGCACACGCACGCACACACACCTACACGCCGCGCTCTCACAGCTCGGCTTTTCTCTTTTTGTCTGTCCGCCTCAGGCCGACACGCAACAACAGATGGATTTAAGTAAAAAACACACACACACTCAAACACACACTCACACACACACTCACACACACACACACTGAGCTGCAGGCCACTCAGCTGTCTGCATGCTGCTTCTTTTTACGGCCGTTACACTCCAAGACGGAGCAGAACCAAAGCCAAGAAGTTCTACTCGTGGATCATTGCGTCATCGGCGTGTCCGACATGAAGTGGCGAAGACTCCTCCGTCGCGCCTGCTGTTACCGTGGCAACATCTCCCCGACTGCCCATCTGCTCTGGAAGTCGATCAAAGTGGGCAAAGCGTCAAGGGTTCCTGATTGAGAGACGGCATCATCAATCAATCAATCAATCAATCAATCAATCAATGTTTACTTATGTAGCCCTAAATCGCGAGTGTCTCAAAGGGCTGCACAAGCCACAACGACATCCTCGGCTCAGATCCCACATCAGGGCAAGGAAAAACTCAACCCAATGGGATGACAATGAGAAACCTTGGAGGGGACCGCAGATGACAATAGTGAGAGTCCAGTCCATAGTGGATCTAACATAATAGTGAGAGTCCAGTCCATAGTGGATCTAGCGTAATATTGTGAGAGTCCAGTCCATAGTGGATCTAGCGTAATATTGTGAGAGTCCAGTCCATAGTGGATCTAACATAATAGTAAGAGTCCAGTCCATAGTGGATCTAACATAATAGTGAGAGTCCAGTCCATAGTGGATCTAACATAATAGTGAGAGTCCAGTCCATAGTGGATCCTAACATAATATTTGTAAGAGTCCAGTCCATAGTGGATCTAGCATAATAGTGAGAGTCCAGCCCTTAGTGGATCTAACATGATAGTGTGAGAGTCCAGTCCATAGTGGATCTGACATAATAGTGAGAGTCCAGTCCATAGTGGATCTAACATAATAGTGAGAGTCCAGTCCATAGTGGATCTAGCATAATATTGTGAGAGTCCAGTCCATAGTGGATCTAGCATAATATTGTAAGAGTCCAGTCCATAGTGGATCTAACATAATAGTGAGAGTCCAGTCCATAGTGGATCTAACATAATAGTGAGAGTCCAGTCCATAGTGGATCTAACATAATAGTGAGAGTCCAGTCCATAGTGGATCTAGCATAATATTGTGAGAGTCCAGTCCATAGTGGATCTAGCATAATATTGTAAGAGTCCAGTCCATAGTGGATCTAACATAATAGTGAGAGTCCAGTCCATAGTGGATCTAACATAATAGTGAGAGTCCAATCCATAGTGGATCTAACATAATAGTGAGAGTCCAGTCCATAGTGGATCTAACATAATAGTGAGAGTCCAGTCCATAGTGGATCTAACATGATAGTGAGAGTCCAGTCCATAGTGGATCTAACATGATAGTGAGAGTCCAGTCCATAGTGGATGTAGCATAATATTGTGAGAGTCCAGTCCATAGTGGATCTAGCATAATATTGTAAGAGTCCAGTCCATAGTGGATCTAACATAATAGTGAGAGTCCAGTCCATAGTGGATCTAACATAATATTATAAGAGTCCAGTCCATAGTGGATCTAACATAATAGTGAGAGTCCAGTCCATAGTGGATCTAGCGTAATATTGTGAGAGTCCAGTCCATAGTGGATCTAGCGTAATATTGTGAGAGTCCAGTCCATAGTGGATCTAACATAATAGTAAGAGTCAGTCCATAGTGGATCTAACATAATAGTGAGAGTCCAGTCCATAGTGGATCTAACATAATAGTGAGAGTCCAGTCCATAGTGGATCTAACATAATATTGTAAGAGTCCAGTCCATAGTGGATCTAACATATAGTGAGAGTCCAGCCCATAGTGGATCTAACATGATAGTGTGAGAGTCCAGTCCATAGTGGACCTAACATAATAGTGAGAGTCCAGTCCATAGTGGATCTAACATAATAGTGAGAGTCCAGCCCATAGTGGATCTAACATAATAGTGAGAGTCCAGTCCATAGTGGATCTAGCATAATATTGTAAGAGTCCAGGTCCATAGTGGATCTAACATAATAGTGAGAGTCCAGTCCATAGTGGATTCTAACATAATAGTGAGAGTCCAGTCCATAGTGGATCTAACATAATAGTGAGAGTCCAGTCCATAGTGGATCTAACATGATAGTGTGAGAGTCCAGTCCATAGTGGATCTAACATGAAGTGTGAGAGTCCAGTCCATAGTGGATCTAACATAATAGTGAGAGTCCAGTCCATAGTGGATCTAACATAATAGTGAGAGTCCAGTCCATAGTGGATCTAACATAATAGTGAGAGTCCAGTCCATAGTGGATCTAACATAATATTGTAAGAGTCCAGTCCATAGTGGATCTAACATGATAGTGTGAGAGTCCAGTCCATAGTGGATCTAACATAATAGTGAGAGTCCAGTCCATAGTGGATCTAACATGATAGTGAGAGTCCAGTCCATAGTGGATCTAACATGATAGTGTGAGAGTCCAGTCCATAGTGGATCTAACATAATAGTGAGAGTCCAGTCCATAGTGGATCTAACATAATATTGTAAGAGTCCAGTCCATAGTGGATCTAACATAATAGTGAGAGTCCAGTCCATAGTGGATCTAGCATAATATTGTGAGAGTCCAGTCCATAGTGGATCCAACATGATAGTGAGAGTCCAGTCCATAGTGGATCTAACATAATAGTGAGTCCAGTCCATAGTGGATCTAGCATAATATTGTGAGAGTCCAGTCCATAGTGGATCTAACATGATAGTGAGAGGCCAGTCCATAGTGGATCTAACATAATAGTGAGAGTCCAGCCATAGTGGATCTAACATGATAGTGTGAGAGTCCAGTCCATAGTGGATCTAACATAATAGTGAGAGTCCAGTCCATAGTGGATCTAACATGATAGTGAGAGTCCAATCCCATAGTGGATCTAACATGATAGTGTGAGAGTCCAGTCCATAGTGGATCTAACATAATAGTGAGAGTCAGTCCATAGTGGATCTAACATAATATTGTAAGAGTCCAGTCCATAGTGGATCTAACATAATAGTGAGAGTCCAGTCCATAGTGGATCTAGGCATAATATTGTGAGAGTCCAGTCCATAGTGGATCTAGCATAATATTGTGAGAGTCCAGTCCATAGTGGATCTAACATAATAGTGAGAGTCCAGTCCATAGTGGATCTAACATGATAGTGTGAGAGTCCAGTCCATAGTGGATCTAGCATAATATTGTGAGAGTCCAGTCCATAGTGGATCTAGCATAATATTGTAAGAGTCCAGTCCATAGTGGATCTAACATAATAGTGAGAGTCCAGTCCATAGTGGATCTAACATAATAGTGAGAGTCCAGTCCATAGTGGATCTAACATAATAGTGAGAGTCCAGTCCATAGTGGATCTAACATGATAGTGAGAGTCCAGTCCATAGTGGATCTAACATGATAGTGAGAGTCCAGTCCATAGTGGTGCCAGCAGGAGACCATCCCGAGCGGAGACAGGTCAGCAGCGCAGAGACGTCCCCAACCGATGCACAGATGAGTGGTCCACCCTTGGTCCCGACTTTGGACAGCTAGCGCCTCATCTGGGGTCAGAGCAGAAAAGAGACGGCAGATCAACTGGTCTAAAAAGGGGGTCTATTTAAAGGCTAGAGTATACAAATGAGTTTTAAGATGGGACTTAAATGCTTCTACTGAGGTAGAATCTCTAACTGTTACCGGTAGAACATTCCAGAGTACTGGAGCCCCCAATAGAAAACGCTCTATAGCCCGCAGACTTTTTTGGGGGGGCTCTGGGACTCACTAATAAGCCGGCAGTTCTTTGAAGGCAGATTTCTTACCGGGACATATGGTACAATACAATCAGCAAGATAGGCTGGATCATCAACCTTCCAGTTTGCCTTCCAAGTCCAAAGGAGTCGTCTTCGTCCCCAGTTAAGACGAAGAAGAAGAAGACGTGTCAACGCCGATCGATCCTCAGGCGCTGGTTAGTGTCATCCCCCCCCCCCCCCCCCCCCCCCAACACACACGCCTGAATGGACGCATTAGGACACGTGTGCTGATTCAATTAGGACGTGTCAGAAGAACTTCCACTGTGGTCATTCAGCTCAATTACAACTGCTAACTGTGTGTGTGTGTGTACGTAGATACGTGTGTGTGTGTGTGTGTGTTAATGCCGTCCCCACGGGAGCGTCTCTGGCGAGTTGAAAAGGAAAAGAAGGCCGCGGCAGAAGGAAACAAAGAAGTAAAAGCATCCATTAGTCACATGACCGTTGACACGTGAGCGGCAACAAAGAAAAAACTCCACCAAACATCACAATTATTCACTGTGAATCACCCCGCAGTCGACACACCACATGAACATCACACTTTGAGCGTGCTTGCCAACACTAAACGCTAACCACTACATGCTAACCATGCATGCTAACCACTTAACCATGCAGTGCATCAGGAAAGTATTCACACTTTTTCCGCATTTTGTTATGTTACAGCCTTAAAGAGAAAAAATAAATAAATAAAAAATGTCCTCAAAATTCTACACACAATAACCCATAACGACAATGTAAAAAGTTTTTTGGGGAATTTTTGGCAAATTGACTAAAATAAAAAAATCTAATAAATCACAATATACTCATCATCATACTAAAAATGCATGCTATCTATACACACTAACCTCTACATGCTAACCACTATATGCTAACCATGCATGCTAACAACACATGCTAACCACTTAACAATACAGTACACTTTTTCCGCATTTTGTTATGTTACAGCCTTAAAGAAAAACTTAATTTTTGTCCTCAAAATTCTACACACAATACCCCATAACGACAATGTAATAAGTTTATTGGGGAATTTTTTGCAAATTCACTAAAAAAAAACTTAAAAAATACCTAACCACTTAACCATACAGTGCATCAGGAAAGTATTCACACTTTTTCCGCATTTTGTTATGTTACAGCCTTAAAGAGAAAACATAAATAAATAAAAAATGTCCTCAAAATTCTACACACAATAACCCATAACGACAATGTAAAAAGTTTTTTGGGGAATTTTGGCAAATTGACTAAAAATAAAAAAATCTAATAAATCACAATATACTCATCATCATACTAAAAATGCATGCTATCTATACACACTAACCTCTACATGCTAACCACTGCATGCTAACAACACATGCTAACCACTTAACCATACAGTACACTTTTTCCGCATTTTGTTATGTTACAGCCTTAAAGAAAAACTGAATTTTTGTCCTCAAAATTCTACACACAATACCCCATAACGACAATGTAAAAAGTTTATTGGGGAATTTTTTGCAAATTCACTAACAAAAAAAAAAAAAAACCTAACCACTTAACCATACAGTGCATCAGGAAAGTATTCACACTTTTTCCGCATTTTGTTATGTTACAGCTTTATTTCAAAATCGAAGAGAAAAAAAATCATTTTTATCCTCGAAATTCGACGCACAATACCTCATAATGACAATGTAAAGGTTTTTTTTTTTTAGAATTTTGTGCAAATTAAAAAAAACAAAACAACAACTAATAAATCATAATATGCTCATCATGCATGTAATTATACATGCTAACCACTACATGCTAACCATGCATGGGTATTGTTAAATGCTAACCGTGCATGCTAACCACTAAATGCTAACCACTCAACCATGCAGTACATCAGGAAAGTATTCACACTTTTTACGCATTTTCTGTTACGGCCTTAAAGAAAAAAAACAAATTTTGTCCTCAAAATTCTACACACAATACCTCATCACAACAATGTAAAAAGTTTTTTGGGGAATTTTTTGCAAATTTAATAAAAATAATAAAAAAAACATGCTAACCACTTAACCATACAGTACATCAGGAAAGTATTCACACTTTTTACGCATTTTATGTTACAGCCTTACAGAAAAAAATAAACATTTTTGTCCTCAAAAATTCTACACACAATACCCCAGAACGACAATGTAAAAAGTTTATTGGGGAATTTTTTGCAAATTTACAAAAAATTTAAAAACCTAATAAATCACGATATGCTCATCATACATACTAAAAATGCATGCTAACTATACATGCTAACCTCTACATGCTAACCATGCATGGGTACGCTAAATGCTAACCATGCATGCTAATCACTACATCCTAACTTCAGGAAAGTATTCACACTTTTTTCGCATTTTGTTATGTTACAGCCTTAAAAAAAAACTTAATTTTTGTCCTCAAAATTCTACACCCAATACCCATAACGACAAAGTAAAAAGTTTTCTGAAGATTTTTTGCAAATTCACTAAAAATAAAAAAAACCCTAACCACTTAACCATACAGTGCATCAGAAAGTATTCACACATTTTCCGCATTTTGTTATGGTACAGCTTTATTTCAAAATCGAAGGAAAAAAATAATTTTTATCCTCAAAATTCAACACACAATACACCATAAGACAATGTGAAGGTTTTTTTTTAGAATTTTTTGCAAATTTATTTAAAATAAAACTAATAAATCATAATACTGCTCATCATGCGTGCTAACTATACATGCTAACCACTACATGCTAACCACCAGGTGTGAATGAATGATGGGTTTTTAACATGTAAAGCGACTTTGGGTACTTAGAAAAGCGCTATATAAATCCCAGTTATTATTATTATTATTATTATTATTATTATTAACCATGCATGGGTATTGTTAAATGCTAACCATGCATGCTAACCACTACATGCTAACCACTCAACCATGCAGTACATCAGGAAAGTATTCACACTTTTTACGCATTTTATGTTACGGCCTTAAAGAAAAAAAAACATTTTTGTCCTCAAAATTCTACACACAATACCCCATAACGACAATGTAAAAAAGTTTTCTGGGGAATTTTTTGCAAATTCACTAAAAAAAAAAAAAAAAACCTAACCACTTAACCATACAGTGCATCACATTTTCCGCATTTTGTTATGGCACAGCTTTATTTCGAAATCGAAGAGAAAAAAATAATTTGTATCCTCAAAATTTGACACACAATACCCCATAAATACAATGTGAAGGTTTTTTTTTAGAATTTTTTGCAAATTTAATAAAAATAAAAAATAAACTAATAAATCATAATATGCTCATCATGCGTGCTAACTATACATGCTAACCACTACATGCTAACCATGCATGGGTATTGTTAAATGCTAACCATGCATGCTAACCACTACATGCTAACCACTCAACCATACAGTACATCAGGAAAGTATTTACACTTTTTACGCATTTTATGTTACGGCCTTAAAGAAAAAAAAAACGTTTTTGTCCTCAAAATTCTAACACACAACACGTTGTGTTTTTTTTGTGCAAATGTATTAAAAATGTAAAAACCTAATAAATCACGATATGCTCATCATCATACTAAAAATGCATGCTAACTATACATGCTAACTGTGCATGCTACGTTCCACCATGTTCCCCCCCAGGCAGCTGTCAGGTGTGTGCGCTCCGTGTCCTTAAATAGGAGCTAATTGACGAGAGTGGGGCCTTTGTGTCGTGTCTGCAGGCCGCACTCGCACTTTAAGCTATTTTAAGATCATTAGAGACAGAAGTGGTTCTCAGTGGACGCCGCCGGACATCACTTCAGCACACATCTCGTAATGAGCCCCCTCGCCTTCCCCCGAGGACCCGACTCCTCCACGTCCTCTTTGAACGACTGCGGCGGGGACATGGATGGGGGTTAAAGGGCCCAGCTGCCCCGAAGTGGACGCCAACCTGTGGGGTTTTTTTTCCCCGCCGCAGCCTCTCTGTTGACTAAGTTTCCCCGCAGTCGCCGTGACAACCGGGAGGCAAACACTGATGAAGTGAACAAAGGCTCGGGCGGCGAGCGAGATGGAAAGGTGCGACGCCAGCAAGCAGATGGAGGCGACGACGCGATGTGTGCAAAATAACACAACTTTCATCATATGTAATCGGACAGGTCCCTGCGCTGCTCTCTAGTGGCTCCTCCGAACAACACATGTGACTTACGCTGTCTCACACACGCTGCAAAAATAGCATTTTTTTGCTATTTTCAGCACCATCCTGTTTGTGTGTGTGTGTGTGTGTGTGTGTGTGTGTGTGTGTGTGTGTGTGTGTGTGTGTGTGTGCGTGTGTGTGTGTGTGTGCGTGTGTGTGTGTTCTTGTCTATCTATCCTTCTTGAGACATGAAGAAGGAAAGGTACCTTCCATATGAGGAGGTGTCAACAAGTGATGACATAAATCAATAACATTGCATCTAATAGACAATGTCTCATCCATCAACATGAGGGTGGTCCCAAAAAGGAGGGATTTTTATAATTGTCGCTTTTAAAAAGTGCTCCCCCTCTGGTCAACATATGTAATAACAAGTAAAATTAAAATTCCAACTTTTATCATAACATTGCACAAATATTCACTTCTTCTTGTAAAATATTGACTTGCGTCGAGTAAAATTATGACTTTTATTATAATGCTGCCAAAATTCTTAAGTTTTTCTCGTGAAATTGTGACCTTTTTGTTGCGAAATTCCAACCATTTTTTTTACAACAAGCTTTTTTATATGTGCATAGTATGTATATATTATTAATGTTGTAAATACACTTCTTTATATATCTAAAAAGGAGGGATTTTTTTATAATTGTCGCTTTTAAAAAGTGCTCCCCCTCTGGTCAACATATGTAATAACAAGTGTGTGTAAGAAATTGAAATGCGCCCCCTTTGGCCAAAATTAATAAAACAATTAAAATAAATATGTATACAGAGACATACTGTAATAACTTGAAGTAAATAATGAAGATTAAAAACCAATTACAAACAAAACATTAAAAAAATGTATAAATTAACTAAAAGCAGTCTTTTTCTCACAATGTGTCGACTTTTTTCCTATCAAATTGGGAACAATTTCTTTTTAATGCAAAATGGTGACATTTGTCATATAAAATTCTGACTTTTATCACAGTATTGCCCATTTTTGTGTCGTTCTTGTAAAACATTTTTTGAGTAAAATGATGACGTTTGTCATAATTATTATTATAATATTGCCAACATTTTAAAGGTTTCTTATAAAATTGTGACTTGTTGAGTAAAATTACGACTCTTTTCATAACATTGCTAAAATTCTGAGCTTTTCTTGTAAAATTGCGACGGTTATTGAGTAAAATTCCAACTTTTATCATAATATTGCACAAATGTTCACCTCTTCTTGTAAAATATTGACTTGCTTCGAGTAAAATTATGACTTTTATTATAATGCTGCCAAAATTCTAAGTTTTTCTTGTGAAATTGTCACCTTTTTCTTGTGAAATACCAACTCATTTTTCACAACAAGCTTTTTTATATGTGCATAGTATGTATATATTATTAATGTTGTAAATACACTTCTTTATACATCTAAAAAGGAGGGATTTTTTATAATTGTCTCTTTTAAAAAGTGCTCCCCCTCTGGTCAACATATGTAATAACAAGTGTGTGTAAGAAATTGAAATGCGCCCCCTTTGGCCAAAATTAATAAAACAAATCAAATCAATATGTATATAGAGACATACTGTAATAACTTGAAGTAAATAATGAAGATTAAAAAACAATTACAAACAAAATATTTAAAAAATATATAAATTAACTAAAAGCAGTCTTTTTCTCACAATGTGTCGACTTTTTTCCTATAAAATTGGGAACAATTTATTTGTAATGCAAAATGGTGACATTTGTCATATAAAATTCTGACTTTTATCACAATATTGCCAATTTTTGTGTCGTTCTTGTAAAACATTTTTTGAGTAAAATGATGACGTTTGTCATAATTATTATTATAATATTGCCAACATTTTAAAGGTTTCTTATAAAATTGTGACTTGTTGAGTAAAATTACGACTCTTCATAACATTGCTAAAATTCTGAGCTTTTCTTGTAAAATTGCGACGGTTATTGAGTAAAATTCCAACTTTTATGATAATATTGCACAAATGTTCACTTCTTCTTGTAAAATATTGACTTGTGTCGAGTAAAATTATGACTTTTATTATAATGCTGCCAAAATTCCAAGTTTTTCTTATGAAATTGTGACCTTTTTCTTGTGAAATTCCAACTCATTTTTCACAACAACCTTTTTTATATGTGCATAGTATGTATATATTATTAATGTTGTAAATACACTTCTTTATATACCTAAAAAGGAGGGATTTTTTTTTAATTGTCCCTTTTAAAAAGTGCTCCCCCTCTGGTCAACATATGTAATAACAAGTGTGTGTAAGAAATTGAAATGCGCCCCCTTTGGCCAAACTTAATAAAACAAATAAAATAAATACGTATACAGAGACATACTGTAATAACTGAAATTAAATAATGAAGATTAAAGACCAATTACAAACAAAACATTTAAAAAATATATAAATGAACTAAAAGCAGTCTTTTTCTCACAATGTGTCGACTTTTTTACTATCAAATTGGGAACAATTTATTTTTAATGCAAAATGGTGACATTTGTCATATAAAATTCTGACTTTTATCACAATATTGACAATTTTTGTGTCGTTCTTGTAAAACATTTTTTGAGTAAAATGGTGACTTTTGTCATAATTATTATTATAATATTGCCAACATTTTAAAGTTTTCTTATAAAATTGTGATTGTTGAGTAAAATTACGACTCTTTTCATAACATTGCTAAAATTCTGAGATTTTCTTGTAAAATTGCGACGGTTATTGAGTAAAATTCCAACCTTTATCATAATATTGCACAAATGTTCACTTCTTCTTGTAAAATATTAGCTTGCGTCGAGTAAAATTATGACTTTTATTATAATGCTGCCAAAATTCTAAGTTTTTCTTGTGAAATTGTCACCTTTTTCTTGTGAAATACCAACTCATTTTTCACAACAAGCTTTTTTATATGTGCATAGTATGTATATATTATTAATGTTGTAAATACACTTCTTTATACATCTAAAAAGGAGGGATTTTTTATAATTGTCTCTTTTAAAAAGTGCTCCCCCTCTGGTCAACATATGTAATAACAAGTGTGTGTAAGAAATTGAAATGCGCCCCCTTTGGCCAAAATTAATAAAACAAATCAAATCAATATGTATATAGAGACATACTGTAATAACTTGAAGTAAATAATGAAGATTAAAAAACAATTACAAACAAAATATTTAAAAAATATATAAATTAACTAAAAGCAGTCTTTTTCTCACAATGTGTCGACTTTTTTCCTATAAAATGGTGACATTTGTCATATAAAATTCTGACTTATCACAATATTGCCAATTTTTGTGTCGTTCTTGTAAAACATTTTTTTGAGTAAAATGATGACTTTTGTCATATTTTTGCCAAGTAAAATTCTGATTATTATTATAATATTGCCAACATTTTAAAGTTTTCTTATAAAATTGTGACTTGTTGAGTAAAATTACGACTCTTTTCATAACATTGCTAAAATTCTGAGATTTTCTTGTAAAATTGCGACGGTTATTGAGTAAAATTCCAACTTTTATCATAATATTGCATAAATGTTCACTTTTTCTTGTACAATTTTGACTTGCGTTGAGTAAAATTATGACTTTTATTACAATGCTGCCAAAAGTTTTTCTTGTGAAATTCAAACTAATTTTTCACAACAAGCTTTTTTATATGTGCATAGTATGTATATATTATTAATGTTGTAAATACACTTCTTTATATACCTAAAAAGGGTGGTCCTAAAGAGGGAGGCATTATTCACAGGGCTCAAGAAGGTAACAAATACAAGAATATGTGTGTGTGCGTGTGTGTGTGTGTGTGTGTGTGTGTGTGTGTGTGTGTGTGTGTGTGTGTGTGTGTGTGTGTGTGTGTGTGTGTGTGTGTGTGTGTGTGTGTGTGTGTGTGTGTGTGTGTGTGAGGTGGCTCGCTGTCTTTGTCTCCGACAAGAAGATGCCTCTGGCAGCATTCAGGTGAATCACATTAAACCAAGCACTCTCAAGGTGTGTGTGTGTGTGCGTGGGTGTGTGTGTGTGTGTGTGTGTGTGTGTGTGTGTGTGTGTGTGTGTGTGTGTGTGTGTGTGTGTGTGTGTGTGTGTGTGTGTGTGTGCGTGTGCCCCACTGCGGTGAAATTAAACCTTTTGGTTTCACTTCAGTTTAAATGTCTAATTCCTTTAATGCATCATTTGCATATTCCACCTTAAACCTCATTTGCATGTTGCGCCCGTAAGTGAAAAAAAAAAAGATCTCATTTGCATATTCGGCCCGCCAGCCAATCAGCTGTCAGTGCCGCAGCTCGGTCGTGCGGGGAATGAACCAATCGCATGCAGCCTGAGAGCAATTATGCGATTGGCTGCGTGACAGAACTTTTGTTTCCATGGGAACTGTGGACACTTGTTAAGTTTCCGTCACGCAGTGTCGGTAGGTAAGGTGAGTATGACTGGTTATCGGTTAGTGCTAACTGACTACCGCTGCTAGTTTGGCATAAGTAATGGGAGATGGTGGTTGACAGCGTGTCTTCCTGCTGTCAGACTTGCTAGCGGTGCCCAAGCATCCCTACGCCGCCATGGAGAACTGGGGGCTCAGCGTCTTCGTGGAGCAGAAGATCCTGCTGGACGCCGACGTGTCGTCCTCGTCCTACCGCATGGAGCTGACCATGGTGGTCGTCCACGAGATCTGCCATCAGGTGAGCTGACCATGAGCATGCTGTTGCCCGCTAACTAAATGCTAACTCAACGCGAGGGACAGGAAGTGACAACGTGAGGGACAGGAAGTGACAACCCGGGGGACAGGAGGTGACTGCGCGAGGGACAGGAAGAGGGACAGGAAGTGACGATGCGAGGGACAGGAAGTGACAACGCGAGGGAAAGGAAATGACGACGCGGGGGACAGGAGGAGGGACAAGAAGTGACGACGTGAGGGACAGGAAGTGACAACGCGAGGGACAGGAAGTGATGACGCGAGGGAAAGGAAGTGACGACGCGAGGCACAGGAAGTGACGACAGGAGGGACAGGAGGTGACGACGGGAGGGACAGGAAGAGCGACAGGAAGTGACGACGTGAGGGACAGGAAGTGACGGCGCGAGGGACAGGAGGTGACTACGCAAGGGACAGGAAGTGACAACGCGAGGGACAGGAGGAGGGACAAGAAGTGACGACGCGAGGGACAGGAAGTGATGACGCGAAGGACAGGAGGTGACGACGGGAGGGACAGGAAGAGCGACAGGAAGTGACGACGTGAGGGACAGGAAGTGATAGCGCGAGGGAAAGGAGGTGACTATGCGAGGGACAGGAAGTGACAATGCGAGGGACAGGAAGTGACGAATTGAGGGACAGGAAGTGACGGCGCGAGGGACAGGAAGTGAAAATGCGAGGGGCAGGAAGTGACAACGCGAGAGACAGGAAGTGACAACGTGAGGGACAGTAAGTGACAATGCGAGGGACAGGAAGTGACAACGTGAGGCACAGGAAGTGACATCGTGAGGTAAGTGACGACGTGAGGGACAGGAAGTGATAGCGCGAGGGAAAGGGGATGACTACGCGAGGGACAGTAAGTGACAATGCGAGGGACAGGAAGTGACAACGTGAGGCACAGGAAGTGACATCGTGAGGGACAGAAGTGACAATGCGAGGGACAGGATGTGACAACGTGAGGGACAGGAAGTGACAACGTGAGGGACAGGAAGTGACAATGCGAGGGACAGGAAGTGACTACGTGAGGCACAGGAAGTGACATCGTGAGGGACAGAAGTGACAACGTGAGGGAGAGGAAGTGACAACGTGAGGGACAGGAAGTGACATCGTGAGGGACAGGAAGTGACATCATGAGGGACAGGAAGTGACATCGTGAGGGACAGGAAGTGACAATGTGAGGGACAGGAAGTGACATTGTGAGGGACAGGAAGTGACATCGTGAGGGAAAGTAAGTGACGATGCGAGGGACAGGAAGTGACAATGCGAGGGACAGGAAGTGACATCGTGAGGGACAGGAAGTGACATCGTGAGGGACAGGAAGTGACATCGTGAGGGAAAGTAAGTGACAATGCGAGGGACAGGAAGTGACATCGTGAGGGAAAGTAAGTGACGATGCGAGGGACAGGAAGTGACAATGCGAGGGTCAGGAAGTGACATCGTGAGGGACAGGAAGTGACATCGTGAGGGAAAGTAAGTGACAACGCGTGGGACAGGAAGTGACAACGCGAGGGACAGGAAGTGATAACGCGAGGGACAGGAAGTGACAACGCGAGGGACAGGAAGTGACAACGCGAGGGACAGGAAGTGACATCGTGAGGGACAGGAAGTGACACCGTGAGGGACAGGAAGTGCCAACGTGAGGCGAGAGAGAGAGGAAACAGGAAGTGGAGTAGAGAGGAGGTGAGACAGGGAGAGAAAAGGTGTGCTGTGTTAAATAAACACAGCTGATTAACGAGGGTCTTCAAAGTGAAGTGAGGGTCTCGCTGCTGCAGAGAGTGACGTTCAATCAGCAGCAACATGAAGGTCTCAATGTGACGTTCTTCCATTCCACCTTTCTTCTGCTTGTTAGCCACGCTCTTTCATGTCCTCCTCTATGTGTGTGTGTGTGTGTGTGTGTGTGTTTTCTGATTCTTCTTCCACCGTGTGTCACTTTCAACTCAACACACACACACACACACACACACACACACACACACACACACACACACACACACACACACACACACACACACACACACACCTCTCTGTGAAAGTGTTACATCTGTTTTGAAAGTGTTGTCATGGCAACAAGCACAGACATACAGTAAGGTCTTCTTTTGAATCCGTAAGTCTAATTAGGATAGTTTGCCTCATGCACACACACACACACACACACACACACACACACACACACACACACACACACACATACACACACACACACACACACACACATACACACACGCACACACACACACGCACACACACTCACACAAACACACACACACGCACACACACATACACACACACACACACATACACATGCACACACACACACACACACACACACGCACGTGCTCACACATGCACAGAGGATCAAAGTTCATGAATGATCTTATTGTTCTTTCTTTCCACATATCTTCACATTTTCTTTTATCTTATCTTTCTTTTCTTTTTCTTCCTTTTTTAATTTCCATTGGTTTTCTTTTCTTTTTTCTTTTCTTTTTCTTTCTCTTTTTTTCTCCCCACATCTGCGGTCCCCACAAGGTTTCTCATTGTATCCCATTGGGTTGAGTTTTTCCTTGCCCCGGTGCGGATCTGTCGTTATGGTTTGTGCAGCCCTTTGAGACATTTGTGATTAAAGGCTACAGTATCTATATAAGTAAACTTTGATTGATTGATTGATTCTTTCATTAATTTTCTTGTTTTTCTGATTTCCTTTATTTCTTTCTTGTCTTCTTTTCTTTCTTTGTCTTTTGTAATTTTTTAGCTTCGTCTTTTTTTCTTCTTCCGTTTTCTTCTTTCTTTTTTTTCTTATTTCCTTTTTGTCTTTTTCTTTACTTTCCTTTCGGTTTCTTTTCTTTTCTTTTTTTCTTTCCTTATCTTTTCTATTTTGTTTCTTTATTGTCTTTATATCCTTTATTTGTCTTTTTTCCCATTTCCTTTTCTTTCTTCTTTCTTTTCTTTTTTCCTTTTATTTTCTTTGACTTCTTCCTTTTTCCTTTTCTTTTCTTTCTCTGTCTTTCCTTCTTTATTTGCTTCTTAATTTTATTTTTCTACTATTCTTTTTCTTATTTCTTTGCTTCTTCGTTTTCATTTTCTGTCTTTTTCTTTTTTTTATTCATTATTTTCTTTTTCCTTTTCCTTTACTTCTTTCTTTTCTTCTTTAGTTTATTTTTTCCCCTTTTTTTCTTCTTTTCTTTCCTTGTCTTATCACATTTCCGATCTTTTCCTGCTTTCTTTTCTACCTTCTTTTCTTTCATTGTCTTTTGTACTTTTTTAGCTTTGTCTTTTTTTTCCTTCTGTTTTCTTCTTTCTTTTTTTTCTTATTTCCTTTTTCTTTACTTTCCTTTCGGTTTCTTTTCTTTTTTTCTTTCCTTATCTTTTCTATTTTTTGTTCTTTCTTCTTTATTTTCTTTCTATCCTTTGTCTGTCTTTTTTTTCTCCATTTCCTTTTCTTTCCTTTCTTTTCTTTCTGTTCTTTTTTTTCGTTTTTCTTTCTTTACATTTCTTATATTTTCTGATTTTCTTTTCTGTCTTCTTTCTTTTCTTTTTTCCTTTCTTTTTCTTTGACTTCTTCCTTTTTACTCTTCTTTTCTTTCTCTGTCTTTCCTTCTTTCTTTAATTCTTAATTTTTATTTTTCTATCATTCTTTTTCTTATTTCTTTGCTTCTTCGTTTTCATTTTCTGTCCTTTTTTTCTTTCTTTTATTCATTCTTTTTTTCTCTTTTTCTTTACTTCTTTATTTTCTTCTTTAGTTTATATTTACTTTCCTTTTTCCTTTTTCCTTTTTTTCTTCTTTTCTTTCCTTGTTGTCTTCTGTACTTTTTTATCTTCTTAATTTTTTTTCTGTTTTCTTCTTTTCTTATTTGCTTTTTGTCTTTTTCTTTCATTTTAATTTATTTTCTTTTCTTTTTTCCTTACCTTATGTTTTCTATTTTTTTTCTTTCTTCTTTATTTTCTTTCTATCCTTTGTCTTTTCATTTCATTTCATTGTCTTTCCTTTCTTTTTTCTGTTCTTTTCTTTTCTTTTTTCTTTCTTTTCTTTTCCGTTTCTGTTGCTATTCTGATTTCCTTTTCTTTCTTTTATTATTTTCTTTCGTTTTCTTTCTCTTCTTCCTTTTTAACCTTTTTCTTCTTTCTTTGCTTCTTCATTTTCATTTCTGTCCTTTTTTATGTTTCTTTTATTCATTCTTTTGTTTGTGCTTTTCCTTTACTTCTTAAGTCTTTCTTCTTTAGTTTATTTTTCCCCCTTTTTTTCTTCTTTTCTTTCCTTGTCTTATCACATTTACGATTTTTTCCTGCTTTCTTTTATTCCTTCTTTTCTTTCCTTGGCTTTTCTTCTTTCATTTTTTTTGACCTTTTATATTTTTCTTTCTTTTTTCTTTCTTTCTTGTTCAGTCAGTGTATTTTGTGGCAAAGTTAAAAAGTGATTCCCTGTGCTAACATGCAGCTTATGGACTGCCAAGTGCTGCTCATTAAGCAAGCTAACATGATTGATGATTGAGAAATCATCTGACGTCTAAAAATAGAAAACTTTTCTATATGTGCAACCTTGATTGGCTTGTTGACCAAATGTAACTAAACACGTATAGCAAGTACCAAGCTACGTAGTTAAAAATAATCCTCTCGCCATCGCTTCAATCAGCACTAGGTGGATGCTTTAAGTGTGGCCAGCATGTGCACCCACACACTGTTTGGGCAGCCAGCCTTGTTATATGTTGGCAGCACACCGTGTTCATGAATATTCATGAGGTCAGATCAGATGAGGAAGCCAGTGGAAGCATCGTCTCAGATTTGGACATGCCATAAAAGATTAAGTAACCGCACAAACTTTATTTAAAAGTATCACCCTCCTGTTCACATAGTTAGTTAGTTAGTCGAAGGCATCTTTGTTTGGCTCAACTTCCCCCTCGTTGTCAGTGAAGCTTCCTTCGTTGTTACCACGGCGACGGTAGCCGGGGTCAAAGACATGCTGGTGATGATCAATGGTAACATTTGTAGTTACTTCCTGGTTGTAACACATGATGTCACTTGATGTGTGTCAGTGGTTCGGTGACCTGGTGACCCCCGTGTGGTGGGAGGACGTGTGGCTGAAGGAAGGCTTCGCTCACTTCTTCGAGTACGTCGGCACGGATTTCCTCTTCCCCAAGTGGAACATGGTGAGCACGCCGCCGCACGGCAAATTATTAAGTACACTTGCCAACGCCAAGACCTTCCATTGAGTATATAAAAGTACAGTATTTTTCGGACTATAAGGTGCACTTAAAATCCTTTCATTTTCTCAAAACTTGACAGTGCGCCTTATAACCTTTAGTTATTACCTAATGTACGGAATAATTGTGGTTGTGCTTACCGACCTCGAAGCTATTTTATTTGGTACATGGCTAAATGATAAGTGTGACCAGTAGATGGCAGTTACACATAAGAGATACGTGTGGAGTGCAATATGACTCAAGTAAACAACACCAAAATGTTATATGTTTATGAAAGTCTCTGCGTGTGGGTTCTCCTGGGACGGACAGAATCTTCGGGAGCCCGAAGTCCAGGTTTAAACAAGTCTTTTATTTTTATGTTTATAATGGGCAATGTCGCCAGCGGACTCCTTCTCGCTCGTGTGGGTTTTTTTCCTCCTCTCCTCAGCGCTCCCCCTCATGGCCTCGGACGCTGCTGATAAAGGAGACAGGCGATTAGATAACCAGTATGGGTGTGGGAAAAAATCAAATCACGATTCTCACGTTGTGTGATTCAGAATCGATTCTCATTTTTTAAAATTCGATATATATATATATATATATATATATATATATATATATATATATATATATATATATATATATATATATATATATATATATATATATATATATATATATATATATATTTTTTTTTTTTTTTTTTTTTTAATTTTATTTTATTTATTTATTTTAATTTATTTATTTTTTATTTATTTATTTATTTATTTATTTAAATATTTTTTAATTTAAAAAAAATGTTTTTTACATTTTTTTACATTTTTTCAAATTTTTTCAAATTTTTTAAAAAAAATTTTAATTTTTGTTTAATTTTTTATTTTTTTATTTTTTTTTTAAATTAAAAATTTTTTGTATTTTTTTGAAATTTTTTTGAAATTTAAAATTTTTTTTTTATTAATCAATCCAACAAAACAATACACAGCAATACCATAACAATGCAATCCAATTCCAAAACCAAACCCGACCCAGCAACACTCAGAACTGCAATAAACAGAGCAATTGAGAGGAGACACAAACACGACACAGAACAAACCAAAAGTAGTGAAACAAAAATGAATATTATCAACAACAGTATCAATATTAGTTACAATTTCAACATAGCAGTGATTAAAAATCCCTCATTGACATTTTCATGAGACATTTATTTTTAAAAAAGAACAATAGTGTCACAGTGGCTTAAACTTGCATCGCATCTCATAAGCTTGACAACACACTGTGTCCAATATTTTCACAAAGATAAAATAAGTCATATTTTTGGTTCATTTAATAGTTCAAACAAATGTACGTTATTGCAATCAGTTGATAAAACATTGTCCTTTACAGTTATGAAAGCTTTTTACAAAATTATAATACTCTGCTTGCATGTCAGCAGACTGGGGTAGATCCTGCTGAAATCTATGTATTGAATGAATAGAGAATCCTTTTGAATGGGGAAAATATCGTTTTTGAATCGAGAATCGCGTTGAATCGAAAAAAATCCATTTTGAATCGAATCGTGACCCCAAGAATCGATATTGAATCGGATCGTGGGACACCCAAAGATTCGCAGCCCTAATAACCAGCCCCAGCTGGGCAATCTACTCACCTGTCAGCTGAGCTTCGAAGCCGGGCCATACACACTCCCTTCCCGCTTATCTGGCGCTTTGTTTCGCAATATTATAAAAAAGCCACTTTTTTTACCTTCTGGTACCTGCTGATGTGTATTTGGGATCTGCATAAGCCCTGAAAATTTGCCTGCGTCCGCCTTTGTAGTTTGTGCGGACGCTGTAGTCGATAAACTTCTTATTTTTCTCTATCTTCTTGTTATGGGACATTCATCCTCCGCTGTTGCCATTTCTCATACAAAGTAGTGTAAAGTTCTTACTTATATCTGTCAGTAAACTCGCCATGAAAGCGCTAAAACATACCGGTGTAGTGAGTTTACATTATTCACCCAAGGAACTTTAGTTATTAGAGAGTTCCGGTCGGATGTTTTTTCACGGGACACATTTCCGGCGTTGTTGTTGTTGCACTAGTGAGCCACGGATGAGGAGATGCTGCTCCGTTATTGATTGAAGTAAAGTCTGAATGTCATTAAAACAGTTAGCGCCATCTTTTGACACTTCTTCCACTCCCGTCCTTGCACGCTACACCGCTACAACAAAGATGACGGGGAGAAGACGCCGCCGAAGGTGAGCCACGTAAATAAGAGCGCCCACAAAACGGCGCATCCTGAAGCGACTGTCAGAAAGCGGCTTGAAGATGATCTGTAAAACATCATCTATGCAACATTCTGACCGAAGAACCACCATCACATGTTATGTAGACCAGTGTTTTTCAAACTTTTTTGAGGCAAGGCACATTTTTTTCATAAAAAAATCCAGAGGCACACCACCAGCAGAAAACGTTAAAAAATGAAACTCTTTACTTTGAGTTTGTTGGTGTTTTCCTGTGTGTCGTGCTTTAGTTCCTGTCTTGCGCTGTTATTTTGGTGGCCCTTCCTGTTTTGTTGGCGTTTTCCTGTAGCAGTTTCATGTCTTCCTTTGAGCGCTATTCCGCGCACCTGCCTTGTGTCAGGAAGCAAGGCTATTTACGTCGTTGCTATCCTTCTTTGTGGGGACATTGTTGATTGTCATGTCATGTACGGACGTACTTTGTGGACGCCGTAAGTTTTTGCTGTCGTCCAGCATTCTGTTTCTGTTGACTTTGTAGCCAGTTCAGTTTTACTTTGCTTTACTGCAGATTATAATGATTGATTTGCAAAAATATATTTTTTGGACCAATTAGGTGAAGCTGCATAATTTCCCACGGCACACCAGACAATATCTCACGGCACACACTGCAAAAACTGAAATCTAAGTAAGTGATATTTGCTTATTTTCTGTCTGATAAGATAATTCTTCTCACTAAGCAGATTTTATGTTAGAGTGTTTTACTTGTTTTAAGGGTTTTGGTCCTAAATGATCTCAGTAAGATATCACAGCTTGTTGTTGAGATTTGATGACCTATATTGAGTAAAACATGCTTGAAACTAGAATATCAACTGTTGCAAAGCTGTGTCATCAACACTCACAAGTATAAAACTACTTTTTTAAAGTAATAATTTCTTATTTCAAGCATGAAAAAAAAAATCATGACTTTGACACAATTGTGTCTCATAATTAAAACAGATGACGGCCAAATGGACTTTGTGAGAATATACTTATTTTAAGGTATTTTTGGGTTCATTGAGGTTCGCTAATTAGGGACAGGACCCTATTGAATTTCTAGCGTTTTATTATTGTACCGCCTCTTTGAGCTGTAATTTGACCCCCTTAACATGCTTCAAAACTCACCAAATTTGACACACACATCAGGACTGGTGAAAATTGCGATCTAATAAAAAAACAAAACAACCCAAAACTCAAAATTGCGCTCGAGCGCCCCCTAGGAAGAAAACACAGACAAAACTGCCTCTAACTCCCAGTAGGAATGTCGTAGAGACATGAAACTAAAACCTCTAAAAAAGTACACTTCATTCACTAACGGTGTTACAAAAAAGATCAGTTAGAATAATACATAATGTTGGATATAGAGAACATACAAACCCTTTATTTATTGAATCAAAAATACTGAAATTCCATGACATAGTGAATTTGCAAACAGCTAAAATTATGCACAAAGCAAACTATAACCTGCTAGCCAAGAATATACAACAATTCTTCTCAAAAAAAGAGGAGAAAATAATCTTAGAGAAAAACGTAATTTAAAACATTTGTATGCACGTACAACACTTAAGACCTTCAGTATATCAGTATGTGGAATTCAATTATGGAATGGATTAAGCAAAGCAATCAAACAATGTACTAATATGATCCACTTCAAGAACCTCTTCACACTTAAAGTGTTTACAAAGTACAAAGAAGAAGAACCATGACAAACATTCTCAATTTATTTCATCCATCCATTCATTCATTCTTAAAGTAATCTTACTTATCTCATCATATGAAATATGACTTACTTCACCAATTATTATTATTAAATTATTACTATTATTTATTTATTTATTTTATTGTGATTACTTATGGAGTTTATTGTGAATAAATTGTGAACAGGAAGTGAACAAAAAGTTTTAGCAACTGTTATGTAAAGAAAAGGGGTAGGATTAAATAAGCTCTGCTTCTTCCTACTCCTTTTCGAACATGTTGAAAAGAGAAACTGGAAATTGTGATGTATCATGTTGTATGCTTGCATGTTCCAAATAAACTCAAACTCAACTCAACAACTCAACTCAACTCTATGTAGGTCTCACTTAGACCTAGATTTCATACACTGGCAACCCCCAGCAAAAATCAACAGGAAGTTTGCAATTCCCCCTTCAAAACAAAAGTTGAGTAAAAACAGTCACCTTTTTTCAAACATTATCTCCTCTGAGCGCGTTTGTCGTGTCGGCTTCAAATTAGCACAGGAGAGAGATTGAACCCTTCTGATTAAAAGTTGATGAGTTTTAATTACTGCTCCGGTTTGGATTTTATGAGCCCTCAAAGAACCGCTGCGGAGGTCCCGTCCATCGCTGCTTGCAGCTTTAATTTTTTAACTTGTTTTGGAAAGTCTTGACAAGCCAAATTCTCTTGTTCTATTGGCAGATAATTTTGCTTAGTTCAAATAAAATAGCCCTAATTTTTTTTTTTTTTTTCTTCTTGTTTTTGAACACTGACTTTTTGCAGTGCACTAGTGTGCCGCGGCACAGTGGTTGAAAAACACTGATGTAGACCACAAGGAAGTCTTTTACATTTCGAAAAAAAAAAAAAGATAATATGACCCCTTTAATGCGCCTTATGGTCGGGAAAATACGGTTTTTGTATTAATTATGCCATGACACTAAGGACTACCACTAGACAAAAGTATTGGAACACTAAGAACTAACACTGGACAAAAGTATTGGGACGCTAAGGACTAACAGTGGACAAAAGTATTGGGACACTTAGGACTAACACTAGACAAAAGTATTGGGACACCTAGGACTAACACTGGACAAAATTATTGGGACACTAAGGACTAACACTGGACAAAAGTATTGGGACACTAAGGACTAACACTAGACAAAAGTTTTGGGACACTAAGGACTAACACTGGACAAAAGTATTGGGACACTAAGGACTAACACTAGACAAAAGTTTTGGGACACTAAGGACTAACACTGGACAAAAGTATTGGGACACTAAGGACTAACACTGGACAAAAGTATTGGGACACTAAGGACTAAAACTAGACAAAAGTATTGGGACACCTAGACAAAAGTATTGGGACACTAATGGCTAACACTGGACAAAAGTATTGGGACACTAAGGACTAACACTAGACAAAAGTATTGGGACACTAAAGACTAACACTAGACAAAAGTATTGGGACACCTAGACAAAAGTATTGGGACACTAAAGACTAACACTAGACAAAAGTATTGGGACACCTAGACAAAAGTATTGGGACACTAAGGACTAACACTGGACAAAAGTATTGGGACACTAAGGACTAACACTGGACAAAAGTATTGGGACACTAAGGATTAACACTGGACAAAAGTATTGGGACACTAAGGACTAACACTGGACAAAAGTATTGGGACACTAAGGACTAACACTGGACAAAAGTATTGGGACACTAAGGACTAACACTGGACAAAAGTATTGGGACACTAAGAACTAACACTGGACAAAAGTATTGGGACACTAAGGACTAACACTGGACAAAAGTATTGGGACACTAAGGACTAACACTAGACAAAAGTATTGGGACACCTTGACAAAATTATTGGGACACTAAGGACTACCAATGGACACAATTATTGGGACACTTAGGACTAAAACTAGACAAAAGTATTGGGACACTTAGGACTAACAGTAGACAAAAGTTTTTGGACACTTAGGACTAGCACCAGCCAAATAAAGGGGCCCGACCAACGCTGCTTGCAGCTTTAATTTTTTCTTGTTTTTGAACACTGACTTTTTGCAGTGCACTAGTGTGCCGCGGCACAGTGGTTGAAAAACACTGATGTAGACCACAAGGAAGTCTTTTACATTTAGAAAAAAAAATAATGATAATATGGCCCCTTTAATGCGCCTTACGGTCCGGAAAATACGTTTTTTTGTATTAATTATGCCATGATAGTTTTGCCGCTCATAGGCTGCGTACCTAATGAAGTGGCCGGTATAGAGCACGAATCAAGAAAGTCCATTTCTGTCACGCATCACAAGCTTCAATTAAAGCAATATCCATGTTTTGTTTTTACGCTCTCAGTTGGAGAAAGTGTTTTTTTTACTTTCTCACACACACAAGAATGGACTTTTGTGGCCTTTTTAAATCTCACTTAGTGAACTGTGTGTTTTGCGCACGACGACGACAAGTAGAACAATGATGAAGCTGCTGCCTGCCCGCTGATCATTCTGTTTGTTTACCACCTTTGAAACTTTCAGTTTCAGTCGTTCGCAGCCCGCAGGGAACCCCCGACACGCCCCAACACACTTCATTTGAAATCTGCTTGACATGAATCAACTGTAAGTCGTGTGAAAAAAAGTTCATTAAAACTCAACTAATTAAAGCACTTTAATCCTTGAATTAGACGAATCCCGGCGGATGCTCCCAATTATATTCATTTTTGTTCATTAGCAGCAACATTTGTGCGGTGCAATAATAAGCGTGACATTCATTAAAAGTCAAAACTGCGATCACCAATTAGCCACTAATGTAACCCGCCTGCGTTCGCCACCTTCACACTATCCGGGGATGGAATCGTAGTCCGCAAATTGAGAGACGAGCGCGCTAGCCAGCGAGCCAGAAAACCCAAGCTGTCAACGACTATTAAGGTGGTTCATTTTATTTTATTTTTTTTCATTTATTTATTTATTTTAAGCAATGACATTAAAAAAAGTACAAAGTTGACAACACATAATAATATTAATTAATATAGTGCAAAAGGTAATGTACAGTATGTAAGCATGATTGTCCAGTTTTGCCTGAAGGGAATGGGAAGAAGATCAATTATTTAATCCCCCATTTACCATGAATTGATTAACGTGGAAAAACTTATTCGGGTGTCAGGCCCGGCCCTAACCAATCTGGCGCCCTCGGCAAGATTTTAGGTGGCGCCCCCCCACATCGGCAGTGAAGTGTATATACTCAGAAGAAACCGAATAGCTTTGTCTTTGACCTTTTTTTTTACTTAAAGAAAGCAAATTAACAATCAGAATAGTTAACAAGAAAAAAAAATATATGGATAAATAAATGAATACAAAAAATAAAAAATGAATATATGAAATACAATATTTTTTACATACATAAACCCAAAATAAAACGTGTCAACAAGTTGCATAAAATAAATTAAAAATACAATATAAATAAGGCATTGCACAAAACAAGATATCAAACCAGTATGACTTTAACAACTATATTACAAAAAAAGGGGATCCTACAGAGTTCTCTATTTTTGCATTTTAATATTGCATTAACTAGAATGACTTACAAATGACTGTACACCAGGGAGTACTGTAATTACCTAACGTTACATTATTATTTTCCATAACAATTTAGCCCCCTCCACAATATTAACCCGACGTTAAAACAGAACTAGCTATTTATTGATTAGCAATTGCCGAATCATGTAACATTAGCTTAATGCTAAAAAGACAGGTGAGGTTACTATCACATTCTGTAACAGTCAAATAATTTCATGTAGGCTAACGTTACCTACCTGCTACCTCTGTCTTTTTCTCGTTTCTCCTCTTCTTTTCTCTCCTGGGCACCTGACAGTTTTGGCCGTTTTGACATCTTGTGTTGATTTTTTTTATGTGGTGACGTCCAAAAAGAGTCATGATACGGGAAGGGAGGGGGCGCACCGTGCCGGGGGTGGGGGGGCGTAATGTTGTAACAAATAATGGTTCTATTAAATAGGCTTTACTTTGCATTTTAATTAACGTGGGATTATTTTATGTATTTAGAAATAATAGTAGCAACTTTTTTTTTTTTTTTTTTCCTCCAACATTTGTGGCACTGGCATGGCGCCCCCTGATGGACGGCGCCCTTAGCATTTGCCTATACGGCCTATGCCACGGGCCGGCCCTGTCGGGTGTTACCATTTAGTGGTCAATTGCACGGAATATGTACTGTGCTGTGCAATCTACTAATAAAAGTTTCAATCAATCAATCAATCAATCAATCAATGAAAACCCCCAGTTCTCCATTCAGTGATTATTCCATTGAGTTTCCCTGTTACTTTGTTCAAGGATTATAATACAAATGTTGTATCATGGTGGCATTACCACAGGTAACAATAATCATTACACTGTAACAATAATTTGTATCAACAATGTAGGAAGAATGAATATAACAACAATGGTAATAGACAACATAGCAATAATGGTAAGGAAACATTGAGCACATGATAACACATAATATGACTTAAGGGTTATATTACACTGCAAAAAGTCAGTGTTCAAAAACAAGAAGAAAAAAAAAATACAAAAATTAGGGGTATTTTATTTGAACTAAGCAAAATTATCTGCCAATAAAACAAGAACATTCAGCCTGTCAAGACTTTCCAAAACAAGTCAAATTAGCTAACTTGAATGAACCCAAAAATACCTTAAAATAAGTATATTCTCACTAATAACAAGTGCACTTTTCTTGGTTGAAAAAAAAATAGACCTTTTTGCTCAGTATGTTGAAAAATATTCTTAAATGCTAGTGCCATTATCTTGACATAATGATATGCGTACATTATGATTTTTTTTTCATGCTTGAAGTAAGAAATTATGACTTTAAAAAAGTAGTTTTATACTTGTGAGTGTTGATGACACAGCTTTGCAACACTTGATATTCTAGTTTCAAGCATGTTTTACTCAATATAGGTCATACATTCTTATTTTACTGTTATATTTTTATTCTCATTGTTGCTTTTTATTTTTATTCTTTTTGTAATCTATCTATCTATCTATCTATCTATCTATCTATCTATCTATCTATCTATCTATCTATCTATCTATCTATCTATCTATCTATCTATCTATCTATCTATCTATCTATCTATCTATCTATCTATCTATCTATCTATCTATCCATCCATCCATCCATCCATCCATCCATCCATCCATCCATCCATCCATCCATCCATCCATCCATCCATCCATCCATCCATCCATCCATCCATCCATCCATCCATCCATCCATCCATCCATCCATCCATCCATCCATCCATCCATCCATCCATCCATCCATCCATCCATCCATCCATCCATCCATCCATCCATCCATCCATCCATCCATCCATCCATCCATCCATCTATCTATCTATCTATCTATCTATCTATCTATCTATCTATCTATCTATCTATCTATCTATCTATCTATCTATCTATCTATCTATCTATCTATCTATCTATCTATCTATCTATCTATCTATCTATCTATCTATCTATAAAATCTCAGCAACAAGCTGTAATATCTTACTGAGATCATTTAGGACCAAAACCCTTAAAACAAGTAAAACACTCTGACATTAAATCTGCTTAGTGAGAAGAATTATCTTATCAGACAGAAAATAAGCAAATATCACCCTTATTTGAGATATTTCATCTTACTTACATTTCAGTTTTTGCAGTGTATGATTTTTTTTTTACATTTAAAACACTTTCTTGTGGTCTACATAACATGTAATGGTGGTTCTTTGGCTCGAAATGTTGCATAAGTTATGTTTAACAGACCATCTTCAAGCCACTTTCTCCCCGCCATCTTTGTTGTAGTTTTTTAGCTCTTCTACAGACAGATTAGGTTCGAACTATATGCTACTTCAGAGCTGGGTAAATATTTAACTTGGGGACCACATTGAGAGAGAGAAATGTGTCTAGGGGGCCATAGTGTATGTGTGTATACATGATATATACACATTTAGTTGTAAACATCTACTGTACAGTATGTGTGTTTGTGTCAGGTTCAAACACTGATGACATCTATTAAACAAGACAAGAAGCAAGGAATTAAACAGAGACAGAATGAAATTTGGCTCAATTGAGGAGAAACGTCTGGGCTGTACTCTTGCACAGTCTCCACCACGCTCTGACGAAAGATAGTACGCCTCCTCTTTTATTTTGGACTTTCCCTGATTACATGGCAACAGCTGTTTCGAAAGGGACGGGGGTCGTAAACAGCCACCGCCTTTGTATACGAAACAGTTCAAAGAAAAGGTCGGTTCAAAGAAAAGGTCGTAAACAGCCGCTGCCCTCGGTCACAGAACATTTCAAAGAAAAGCTGCCTGGAGGGAAGTCAGGCCCTGACTCCTCTCCGCTTTGTAGATCTCGGGTCAAGACAAAATCTTCCTGTTGATTACAATACATCAAAGAAACCTACCACCTTCATGTTGCTTCCCATCCTACACAGTGGAGTTTTACAAGCCTTTTGATTGGTAAGATCAAAGACAGCTTTTGAGCTGAACTCAATGTAACACAAAGTTTTGTGATAACTTAGATGCAATTATTCTGACAGTTTGGGTCCCTTTTTTTTTCAGGAACACTAATACCAAAAGTCACAATGTCCGATAGAGTTCTAAATAAGTTATGACAGACCACCGGTCTGTTTAGTGTTATTCTCACTAATAACAACTGTACTACTATATGAGTACGTATTTTCTATTGTTTCATTGGAAATAAAACAGCAAAGTCCATTTGGCTGTCATCTGTTTTAATTATGAGACACAATTGTGTCAAAGTCATGACTATTTTTTTCATGCTTAAAATAAGAAATGATTACTTTAAAAAAGTAGTTTTATACTTGTGAGTGTTGATGAGACAGCTTTGCAACAGTTGATATTCTAGTTTCAAGCATGTTTTACTCAATATAGGTCATCAAATCTCAGCAACAAGCTGTAATATCTTACTGAGATCATTTAGGACAGGGGTGTCCAAAGTGCGGCCCGGGGGCCATTTGCGGCCCGCAGCTAATTGTTTACCGGCCCGCCACACATTCTGGAAATACTATTGTAAAAATAAAAAAGAACATTAAAAAAAGTGGAATGAGGTGAAATCTAACGAGAAAAAGTTGCAATGTTGACACAAAAGCTGCCATGCAGGCTGTTTTTTTTTCTTTTGTCTTTCTTCATTTTTCTTTTTTTGCCATTGCTCAAAAAAAATAAAATAATGACAAAACATCCAGGTTATAACGAATTATTTTCAGGGCTCCAATTACTTCAAATATTTCCCTTTAAAATGTTTTATGTGGTAAATATTGCATATATTGTGTAGTAGCCATATAAAAACATCAAAGTTTTCTTTGACAAAAGCGCATAAAACAAACAAAATAATAGTTCCGGCATAAAATGGACAGATATATCTGAAGTTGATCTCGTAACTTAAGTGTTGAAAGTAAAAGAAAAACCTAAAAAAAATATCACTTTATGAGTGGGGCACCTTTTGGATCCCAAATATATTTAGTGATTTTTTATTTGTCTTTTCACTGTGATTACTCAAAAATATGAAAGAATTAAAATCAATGGTGTCCTGCATTATTGATCTTTTAGGGCTCTAATTAGTAAATACTGCATATTTCAGTTTTACTATAAAAAAACCCAAGTTGTTTTTGACAGAAAAGCCATAAAACATTTTTTTTTTTAATTATTACTTTATATCAACTTGAAGTTGATATAGAGATTTACTGTAAGCGTTAAATAATTTAAAAAAAAATAATAATCTGACTTATTTTTAACATTTTAATGACTGAGACCCTTTATGGTCCCCGGGACCCCTAAAGGTAAAATAAATAAAAAATGCATATATTTTGTTATGGTTTGAAAATGAAAAATATCAAAATGGCCCCCAAATGCTTTAATTTTTCCGTGTGCGGCCCTCAGTGGAAAAAGTTTGGACACCCCTGATTTAGGACCAAAACCCTTAAAACAAGTAAAACACTCTAACATAAAATCTGCTTAGTGAGAAGAATTATCTTGTCAGACAGAAAATGAGCAAATATCACCTTTGTTTGAGATATTTTATTCTTACTTATATTTCAGATTTTGCAGTGCAAAATAGACAGAAAGAATACATTTAGTAAGAAAAATTGACAGTACTTTATTGATACATATTATTTCCAGGCTTTTGAGGGCCAAAGTGGCCACATCTGACCCCCGAGTTGGACATCCGTGGCCTAAACAAAACCTATGTCCAGGAAAAGTGGCGACACTGCAAAAACTGAAATCTAAGTAAGATGAAATATCTCAAATAAGGATGATATTTGCTTATTTTCTGTCTGATAAGATAATTCTTCTCACTAAGCAGATTTTATGTTAGAGTGTTTTACTTGTTTTAAGTGTTTTGGTCCTAAATGATCTCAGTAAGATATTACAGCTTGTTGCTGAGATTTCATGACCTATATTGAGTAAAACATGCTTGAAACTAGAATATCAACTGTATCAAATATCAAATAATTTCTTATTTCAAGCAGGAAAAAAAAAATCATGATGCCGAGCGCATATCATTATGTCAAGATAATGGCACTAGCATTTACTTCAGGGGTGTCCAAATTTTTTCCACTGAGGGCCGCACACGGAAAAATTAAAGCATGCTGGGGCCATTTTGATATTTTTCATTTTCAAACCATAACAAAATATATGGATTTTGTTTGTTTTTTTACCTTTAGGGCTCCCGGGGACCATAAAGGGTCTAAGTCATTAAAATGTAAAAAAAAAACAAGTCGAATTATTATATATATATATATATATATATATATATATATATATATATATATATATATATATATATATATATATATATATATATAATAATTCGACTTGTTTTTTTTTTACATTTTAATGACTTAGACCCTTTATATATATATATATATATATATATATATATATATAATAATTCGACTTGTTTTTTTTTACATTTTAATGACTTAGACCCTTTATGGGGACCATAAAGGGTCCATAAAGGTAAAAAAACAAGTCGAATTATATATATATATATATATATATATATATATATATATATATATATATATATATATATATATATATATATATATATAATTCGACTTGTTTTTTTACCTTTAGGGCTCCCGGGGACCATAAAGGGTCTAAGTCATTAAAATGTAAAAAAAAAACCAAGTCAAATTATTATATATATATATATATATATATATATATATATATATATATATATATATATATATATATATATATATATATATATATATATATATATATATTTTATTTTTTTTATTTTTTTATTTTTTTTAACGCTTACAGTAAATCTCTACAGTATATCAACTTCAGGTTGAAATAAAGTTAAAAAAACCAAAAAGGTTTTATGCCTTTTCTGTCAAAGACAACTTTGTTTTTTATAATAAAACTGAAATATGCAGTATTTCCCCCACTGCCCAAAACATTCAAAAAGCAATGTTTGATGTGAAGTAATTAGAGCCTTAAAAGGATCAATAATGCAGGACACCATTCATTATTATTTTTGAGTAATCACTGTGAAAAGACAAATAAAATCCCATTAAATATATTTGGGAGCCAAAAGGTTTGTATCATAAAGTGATACATTTTTATTAGTTTTTGGTTTACTTTCAACACTTAAGTTACGAGATCAACTTCAGATATATCTGTCGATTTTACACTAGCGGTCAAAAGTTTGGGGTCACCCAAACAATTGTGTGGAATAGCCTTCATTTCTAAGAACAAGAATAGACTGTCGAGTTTCAGATGAAAGTTCTCTTTTTCTGGCCATTTTGAGCGTTTAATTGACCCCACAAATGTGATGCTCCAGAAACTCAACCTGCTCAAAGGAAGGTCAGTTTTGTAGCTTCTGTAACGAGCTAAACTGTTTTCAGATGTGTGAACATGATTGCACAAGGGTTTTCTAATCATCAATTAGCCTTCTGAGCCAATGAGCAAACACATTGTACCATTAGAACACTGGAGTGATAGTTGCTGGAAATGGGCCTCTATACACCTATGTAGATATTGCACCAAAAACCAGACATTTGCAGCTAGAATAGTCATTTACCACATTAGCAATGTATAGAGTGTATTTCTTTAAAGTTAAGACTAGTTTAAAGTTATCTTCATTGAAAAGTACAGTGCTTTTCCTTCAAAAATAAGGACATTTCAATGTGACCCCAAACTTTTGAACGGTATTGTACGTTTGAACTATTATTTTGTTTGTTTTATGCTCTTTTGTCAAAGAAAACATTGATGTTTTTGTATGGCAACCACACAATATTTCCCACATAAAACATTTTAAAGTTAAATATTTTGAAATAATTGGAGCCTTGACTAGGTCAATAATTCATTATAACATTGAGTTCTTTTTTTTTTTTTAAAGAAATGGCAAAAAAAGAAAAAAAACAGCCTACATGGCAGCTTTTGTGTCAACATTGCAACTTTTTCTAGTCAGATTTCACCTCATTCCACTTTTTTTAATGTTTTTTTTTTCATTTTTGCAATAGCATTTCCAGAACGTGTGGCGGGCCGGTAAACTATTAGCTGCGGGCCGCAAATGGCCGCACTTTGGAAAATAATATTTTTCAACATATTGAGCAAAAAGGTCTCTTTTTTTTCCTACCAAGAAAAGTGCACTTGTTATTAGTGAGAATATACTTAATTTAAGGTATTTTTGGGTTAATTGAGGTTAGCTAATTTTACTTGTTTTGGAAAGTCTTGACAAGCCGAATTTTCTTGTTCTATTGGCAGATAATTTTGCTTAGTTCAAATAAAATACCCCTCATTTTTATATATTTTTTTCTTCTTTTTGAACACTAACTTTTTGCAGTGTACCCATTGCAAAATTATAGCGCCCCTTTAAGCGTTAGTTAGCTGGCTCAATGAAAAGATGCGTTTGCGTTCGCAGGAGAAGCAACGCTTCCTGACTGACGTCCTCCATGAGGTCATGCTCCTGGACGGCCTTGGCTCCTCCCACCCCATCTCCCAGGAGGTGCAGCAGGCCGCCGACATCGACCGCGTCTTCGACTGGATCGCTTACAAGAAAGCAAGTATTTCCCGGCGTCGTTGCCGACGCAGACACTCTTGAACGCGCTGCCGTTTGTGCCGCCTGCAGGGGGCGGCGCTGATCCGGATGCTGGCCAACGTCATGGGACAGAGACTCTTCCGGAAAGGACTTAATGTAAGGAGAACGGCTGGCACGTGGAGCGTAGATGTTTCTTGTTGTGTGAACAAAGCGATGCGGCGGACAGATCTAGAAGCAGCAGTCGTTGTCGCTTTGGGAGCAAAGACAATGTTTTAGGATTTGGGAAACAGAGCGTGACTTTGTCTGAGGAAAGTGACACGAGCGGCGGCGCCAGCGCTGCATTATTCATGACGGCGCGGCGCTCTGATGATTGCCGCTGCTTAGCGCTAATGTCGGCAAAAAAAAGTTTCAATTTAGTTTGCCTCATGAGGACAATCTCTTTGCTGCTGTCTTCATGAGCGCCTCAAGGCGGCGTGTCCGCCATGGAGAGAAAAAACTGTTGGCTGTGACCAGGTCAAAGGTGATAACGGACCCGATAACTCAGCCGATAAATGCTTTAAAATGTAATATCGGAAATTATCTGTATCGTTTTTTTAAATTATCTGTATCGTTTTATTTAAATAAAAAAATGTATTAAATCAACATAAAAAACACAAGATACACTTACAATTAGTGCACCAACCCAAAAAACCTCCCTCCCCCATTCACACAAATGGGTTGATTCCTTCTGTTATCAATATTCTGGTTCCTACATTATATATCAATATAGATCAATACAGTCTGCAAGGGATACAGTCCGTAAGCACACATGATTGTGCGTGCTGCTGGTCCACTAATAGTACTAACCTTTAAAACTTAATTTTACTCATTTTCATTCATTACTAGTTTCTATGTAACTGTTTTTATATTGTTTTACTTTCTTTTTTATTCAAGAAAATGTTTTTAATTTATTTATCTTATTTTATTTTATTAATTTTTTTTAAAAGGACCTTATCTTCACCATACCTGGTTGTCCAAATTAAGCATAATAATGTGTTAATTCCACGACTGTATATATCGGTATCGGTTGATATTGGTATCGGTAATTAAAGAGTTGGACAATATCGGAATATCGGATATCGGCAAAAAAGTCATTATCAGACATCCCTACTTTAAAATGTAATATCGGAAATGATCTGTACCGTTTTTTTAAATTATTGGAATCAATTTATTTATTTATTTTATTTTATTTTTATTAAATGAACATAAAAAACACAAGATACACTTACAATTAGTGCACCAACCCAAAAAACCTCCCTCCCCCATTTACACTCATTCACACAAAAGGGTTGCTTCTTTCTGTTATTAATATTCTGGTTCCTACATTATATATCAATATATATCAATACAGTCTGCAAGGGATACAGTCCGTAAGCACACATGATTGTGCGTGCTGCTGGTCCACTAATAGTACTAACCTTTAACAGTTTATTTTACTCATTTTCATTCATTACTAGTTTCTATGTAACTGTTTTTATATTGTTTTACTTTCTTTTTTATTCAAGAAAATGTTTTTAATTTAATTATCTTATTTTATTTTTTTATTTTATTTTAAAAAGGATCTTATCTTCACCATACCTGGTTGTCCAAATTAAGCATAATAATGTGTTAATTCCACAACTGTATATATCGGTATCGGTTGATATTGGTATCGGTAATTAAAGAGTTGGACAATATCGGAATATCGGATATCGGCAAAAAGTCATTATCAGACATCCCTACTTTAAAATGTAATATCGGAAATGATCTGTACCGTTTTTTTAAATTATTGGAATCAATTTTTTTCTTTTTTTCTTTTTTTTTTTTATTAAATGAACATGAAAAACACAAGATACACTTACAATTAGTGCACCAACCCAAATAACCTCCCTCCCCCATTCACACTCATTCACACAAAAGGGTTGTTTCTCTCTGTTATTAATATTCTGGTTCCTACATTATATATCAATATATATCAATACAGTCTGCAAGGGATACAGTCCGTAAGCACACATGATTGTGCGTGCTGCTGGTCCACTAATAGTACTAACCTTTAACAGTTCATTTTACTCATTTTCATTAATTACTAGTTTCTATGTAACTGTTTTTATATTGTTTTACTTTCTTTTTTATTCAAGAAAATGTTTTTAATTTATTTATCTTATTTTATTTTATTTAAAAAGGACCTTATCTTCACCATACCTGGTTGTCCAAATTAGGCATAATAATGTGTTAATTCCACGACTGTATACATCGGTATCGGTTGATATCGGTATTGGTTGATATCGGTATCGGTAATTAAAGAGTTGGACAATATCGGAATATCTGTGTCATTATTCAGTATTATTTTCTCTAGATCAACATTAGGTCTATCTGTCAATATAACGTTTTTAAAGATTTAAGTCGTATGCTCTTTTTGTCAAAGAAAACCCAGTTTTTTTTATGGAAAAAACACAAAATATGCAATATTTTCACCCAATAACATTTTTAAGAGGAATATTTGAGATTATATAATAATTGGAGCCTTAAAAAGGTCAATAACTCATAACACCATTGATTTGAATTCATTATTATTTTTTGAGCAATGACACTTAAAAACAAATCACACAAAAATTATTGGGGAACCAAAAGGCTCCTACTCATTAAAGTGTTAAAAAATAAATTATACATTTTTTTTACTGTTTACTTTTAACACAATAATGTCGAGATCAACTTCAGATCCATCCGTCAATTATACGTTTTATTATTGTTTACGTTTTTTGTTTGTTCATTTTAGGCCCTTCTTTAAAAAAAAAAAAAAAAAAAAAAAAGCTTAATTTTTGATATGGCAAACACAAAATATGCAACATTTTCCCCCAAAAAAACCTCAAAGTGCAATATTTAATGTGACGTAATTGGAGCCTTATATAGGTCAATAATTCATAATAACATTGATTTTGATTCATTATTATTTTTTAAAGAAAGAAAGCTTTGTGTTATTAGAGTAAACATTGCAACATTTTCTTGTTACATTTCACCTGTTTGCTCTTTCATACCACTTTTTAGGTTTTTAATTTTTTTGATCGTATTTTAAAATGGGCCGTGGGGCCATTAAAAAATGACCTGCGGGCCGCAAATGGCCCCCGGGCCGCACTTTGGACATCACTGGCTTAGGCGGCTACTTTATATGTTCGTGTGGAAACTCGTTCGGTACACCTCCGAACCGAACCGAACCCCTCGTACCGAAACGGTTCAATACAAATACACGTACCGTTACGCCCCTAATATATATATATACACTACCGTTCAAAAGTTTGGGGTCACATTGAAATGTCCTTATTTTTGAAGGAAAAGCACTGTACTTTTCAATGAAGATAACTTTAAACTAGCCTTAACTTTAAAGAAATACACTCTATACATTGCTAATGTGGTAAATGACTATTCTAGCTGCAAATGTCTGGTTTTTGGTGCAATATCTACATAGGTGTATAGAGGCCCATTTCCAGCAACTATCACTCCAGTGTTCTAATGGTACAATGTGTTTGCTCATTGGCTCAGAAGGCTAATTGATGATTAGAAAACCCTTGTGCAATCATGTCCACACATCTGAAAACAGTTTAGCTCGTTACAGAAGCTACAAAACTGACCTTCCTTTGAGCAGATTGAGTTTCTGGAGCATCACATTTGTGGGGTCAATTAAACGCTCAAAATGGCCAGAAAAAGAGAACTTTCATCTCAAACTCGACAGTCTATTCTTGTTCTTAGAAATGAAGGCTATTCCACAAAATTGTTTGGGTGACCCCAAACTTTTGAACGGTAGTATATATATATAGATATAGATATAGATATATATATAAATACAGTATAACAAAAATACGTCCTGGCCGTTTGTTGTTTATGTATTTGTCTGCTGTCTGCAGGATTATCTGCTGAGTCACATGTACGGCAACGCAGCCCGAGACGACCTATGGAGGGCGCTGTCTCAGGTACCGTACCACCTCCACGTTCTCGCCGCCAACACCCAACCCCACCCTCCACAGCCCCGCCCCTCCGGTCCTCGCACTCGCACTGTGAAGCAGAGGGGCTTTAATTATTGAAGGAAGTAGTCCTAACAAAAGGCCAGAGTCGTTTTTGTTCTTTTGGACCGGATGAGACTGTTACCGTGGCAACGTGGCTGCGCCGTTATATTAAACCCAACTTCTGATGTTATTGACTATCGATTGACGGCTGTGTGCAGACCATGCGGTCCGAGGGGCGGGACATCGACGTCGGCGTCGTGATGGACGGGTGGACTCTACAAATGGGCTACCCGGTTCTGACCATCAGCAAGAACCAATCGGAGCAGCTGTCCACTCATTACATCACCGTCAGCCAGGAGCACTTCCTGTACGGACAGGACGGGAGGGGCAACCACAGGTATGACGCGTCCGCCAATCAGATGGCAGCCTGTGAGCACACGACGACATCATTTATATTTGATTGTGGCATGATTTATTCACACCTACGCTGCTTTTCTTTGCTCTTTTCAACATCCGCTTTCCTGCCTGGCCTTCATCAATACTTCATCTTTTTTTTTCTTTTTTTTTCTGCCTTCCGCCAAGTTTCTCGACTTTTTAAACGACTGCGCTCGTTCTTTCACATGTCCCCCAGGGCGCCGCTCACACTTGTTGATGTTGACAGCTGCGCTGGTGGAATATGCGCTGCGTTCACAAGCGTTGCACTCTGTTGACTTGCACTCTGCTGGCGTCAGTAAAAACAACAATGTATTCTACAAAAGCCAAAAGCAGTGAAGTTGACACGTTGTGTAAATGGCAATTAAAAAACAGAATACAATGATTTGCTAATCCTTATCAACTTATATTCAATTGAATAGACTGCAAAGACAAGATATTTAAAAATGGATCTGCAAATATTCATTAACTTAGAATTTAATGGCAGCAACACATTGCAAAAAAGTTGTCACAGGGGCATTTTTACCACTGTGTTACATGGCCTTTCCTTTTAACAACACTCAGTAAACCTTTGGAAACTGAGGAGACACATTTTTGAAGCTTTTCAGGAGGCATTTTTTCCCATTCTTGCTTGATGTACAGCTTAAGTCAGGGGTGTCCAAACTTTTTCCACCGAGGGCCGCACACGGAAAAATTAAAGCATGTGGGGGCCATTTTGATATTTTTCATTTTCAAACCATAACAAAATATATGCATTTTTTATTTATTTTACCTTTAGGGGTCCCAGGGACCATAAAGGGTCTCAGTCATTAAAACGTTAAAAATAAGTCAGATTATTATTATTTTTTAATTATTTAACGCTTACAGTAAATTTCTATATCAACTATAAGTTGATGTAAAGTAATACAAATTAAAATTTTCTGTCAAAAACAACTGAGTTTTTTTATAGTAAAACTGAAATATGCAGTATTTAGTAATTAGAGCCCTAAAAGATCAATAATGCAGGACACCACTGATTTTAATTCTTTCATATTTTTGAGTAATCACAGTGAAAAGATAAATAAAAAATCACTAAATATATTTGGGATCCAAAAGGTGCCCCACTCATAAAGTGATACATTTTTATTAGGTTTTTCTTTTACTTTCAACACTTAAGTTACGAGATCAACTTCAGATATATCTGTCCATTTTATGCCGGAATTATTATTTTGTATGTTTTATGTGCTTTTGTTAAAGAAAACTTTGATGTTTTTATATGGCTACTACTAGGGATGTCCGATAATGGCTTTTTGCCGATATCCGATATTCCGATATTGTCCAACTCTTTAATTACCGATACCGATATCAACCGATACCGATATCAACCGATATATGCAGTCGTGGAATTAACACATTATTATGCCTAATTTGGACAACCAGGTATGGTGAAGATAAGGTACTTTTTTTAAAAATTAGTAAAATAAGATAAATAAATTAAAAACATTTTCTTGAATAAAAAAGAAAGTACAACAATATAAAAACAGTTACATAGAAACTAGTAATGAATGAAAATTAGTAAAATTAACTGTTAAAGGTTAGTACTATTAGTGGACCAGCAGCACGCACAATCATGTGTGCTTACGGACTGTATCCCTTGCAGACTGTATTGATATATATTGATATATAATGTAGGAAGCAGAATATTAATAACAGAAAGAAACAACCCTTTTGTGTGAATGAGTGTAAATGGGGGAGGGAGGTTTTTTGGGTTGGTGCACTAATTGTAAGTGTATCTTATGTTTTTTTATGTTGATTTAATTTAAAAAAAACCACAAAAAAAAAAACGATACTGATAATAAAAAAACCCGATACCGATCATTTCCGATATTACATTTTAACGCATATATCGGCCGATAATATAGGCAGGCCGATATTATCGGACATCTCTAGCTACTACACAATATATGCAATATTTACCACATAAAACATTTTAAAGTGAAATATTTGAAGTAATTGGAGCCCTGAAAATAATTCATTATAACATGGATTTTTTGTCTTTTTTTTTTTTTTTTTTTGAGCAGTGGCAAAAAAAGAAAAATGAAGAAAGACAAAAGAAAAAAAACAGCCCGCATGGCAGCTTTTGTGTCAACATTGCAACTTTTTCTCGTTAGATTTCACCACATTCCACTTTTTTTTATGTTCTTTTTTAATTTTACAATAGTATTTCCAGAATGTGTGGCGGGCCGGTAAACAATTAGCTGCGGGCCGCAAATGGCCCCCGGGCCGCACTTTGGACACCCCTGGCTTAAGTTGTTCAACAGTCTCCGTTGTGGTATTTTAGGCTTCATAATGCACCACACATTTTCAATGGGAGACAGGTCTGGACTACAGGCAGGCCAGTCTAGTACCCGCACTCTTTTACTATGAAGCCACGCTGTTGTAACATGTGGCTTGGCATTGTCTTGCTGAAATAAGCAGGGGCGTCCATTATAACGTTGTTCGGATGGCAACATACACTGTATTGCCAAAAGTACTTGGCCACCCATCCAAATGATCAGAATCAGGTGTCCTAATCAATACTAAATAAATAAATCACTTGTGTATAAAATCAAGCACTTAGGCATGGAGACTGTTTCTACAAACATTTGTGAAAGAATGGGCCGCTCTCAGTGGTTTCCAGCATGGAACTGTCATAGGATGCCACCCGTGCAACAAATCCAGTCATGAAATTTCTGATGGACAAGTCAGGGTTTGGAGGTTGCCAGGAGAACGGTACATTTCGGACTGAATTGTGCCGAGTGTGAAATTTGGTGGAGGAGGAATAATGGTGTGGGGTTGTTTTTCAGGAGTTGGGCTTGGCCCCTTAGTTCCAGTGAAAGGAACTTTGAATGCTCCAGGATACCAAAACATTTTGGACAATTCCATGCTCCCAAACTTGTGGGAACAGTTTGGAGCGGGCCCCTTCCTCTTCCAACATGAGCAAGGTCCATAAAGACATGGATGACAGAGTCTGGTGTGGATGAACTTGACTGGCCTGCACAGAGTCCTGACCTGAACCCGATAGAACACCTTTGGGATGAATTAGAACGGAGACTGAGAGCCAGCATCAGTGTGTGACCTCACCGATGCCCTTTCGGAAGAATGGTTGAAAATTCCTAATAAACACACTATCCGCAACCTTGTGGACAGCCTTCCCAGAAGAGTTGAAGCTGTAATTGCTGCAAAAGGTGGACCCACATCATATTGAACCCTATGGGTTAGGAATGGGATGGCACTTCAAGTTCATATATGAGTCAAGGCAGGTGGCCAAATACTTCTGGCAATATAGTGTATGTTGCTCCAAAAGCTGTATGTACCTTTCAGCATTAATGGTGCCTTCACAGACGTGTAAGTTACCCATGTCTTGGGCACTAATACACCCCCATACCATCACACATGCTGGCTTATAACAATCCGGATGGTTCTTTTCCTCTTTGGTTCCGGAAGACACGACGTCTACAGTTTCCAAAAACAATTTGAAATGTGGACTCGTCAGACCACAGAACACTTTTCCACTTTATATCAGTCTAGGGCTGCAACTAACGATTAATTTGATAATCGATTAATCTGTCGATTATTACTTTGATTAATCGATTAATCATCGGATAAAAGAGACAAACTACATTTCTATCTTTTCCAGTATTTTATGGAGAAAAAAAACAGCATACTGGCTAGGGATGTCTTGATCCGATATTTGGATCGGATCGGCCGCCGATATTTGCCAAAAAATGCGTATCGGCAAGGCATGGGAAAATGCCGATCCAGATCCCGTTAAAAAAAAACTCTGGTCCGTGTTTTCCAACGCACCGATTTAAATAATACATTCCACTTTTCTGCTGCTCCCTAATTTCCGTTCCGCATTTTCCAGCACACCTTCAACACATCCACAGGTCTGTGGATTCTTTCATTACACGACAGGCTCTTCTCACTCTTTTCTGTGTCTCCCTCTCACAGACAGCAAGCGCACCTTCTTACACACGTCACATACTGTCACGTCATACGTCACATACGTATACGCCCTCCCCGAGCAGAGAGGTAGCAGCATGGCTAACGTTAGCTGTGAGCACCGTTCCCTCTAAGGTGCGCGGCCTGTGCAATTGCGCACTGCTCAAGCGTCCTCTGCGCATAGCAATTATATGCCACGCGCAAAATCAAATAAAAAAATAAGCGCATAACAATTTTCGACACACGGACACGACAGAGAAAACAGTTTTCGTCATCATTGTTCAAATATTGTAACGTCTGTCGAGACGCTTATCTCCATTCGGTGCCACACGCCCACACCATCAAAATGCCGCGGCAAAAAATTCCACATCAACACCGTATGAAAAAATTAGTGATTTTTTTTAGTTGTGATTTCCTTCTCTGCTTGAAAGTTTCAAAGTAGCATATATTAATGCAGTATGAAGAAGAATGCTTTAATGTAGACATGCAAGCCTTGAAAGAAAATTTTGAAAATCAAAACTACATTTCCTGCAAATGGGTGCATTTCTACCCTATATTTTAACTTTAGATTTATTCTCATATCAAACTCTTTTGGCTGTCTTTTTGACACTTACATCTGGCCGCCCCCCTCCACACCCCGGATTATAAATAATGTAAATAATTCAATGTGATTATCTTGTGTGATGACTGTATTATGATGATAGTATATATCTGATAGTATACACTACCGTTCAAAAGTTTGGGGTCACATTGAAATGTCCTTATTTTTCAATGAAGATAACTTTAAACTAGTCTTAACTTTAAAGAAAAACACTCTATACATTGCTAATGTGGTAAATGACTATTCTAACTGCAAATGTCTGGTTTTTGGTGCAATATCTACATAGGTGTATAGAGGCCCATTTCCAGCAACTATCACTCCAGTGTTCTAATGGTACAATGTGTTTGCTCATTGGCTCAGAAGGCTAATTGATGATTAGAAAACCCTTGTGCAATCATGTTCACACATCTGAAAACAGTTGAGCTCGTTACAGAAGCTACAAAACTGACCTTCCTTTGAGCAGATTGAGTTTCTGGAGCATCACATTTGTGGGGTCAATTAACCGCTCAAAATGGCCAGAAAAAGAGAACTTTCATCTGAAACGCGACAGTCTATTCTTGTTCTTAGAAATGAAGGCTATTCCACAAAATTGTTTGGGTGACCCCAAACTTTTGAACGGTAGTGTATATCTGTATCATGAATCAATTTAAGTGGACCCCGACTTAAACAAGTTGAAAAACTTATTGGGGTGTTACCATTTAGTGGTCAATTGTACGGAATATGTACTTCACTGTGCAACCTACTAATAAAAGTCTCAATCAATCAATCAAAACACATAGAATCATCATACTGCTGTGATTATATGCATCAAGTGTTCATTCAAGGCTAAGGCAAAATATCCAGATATATATCGTGTATCGCAATATGGCCTTAAAATATCGCAATATTAAAAAAAGGCCATATCGCCCAGCCCTAGTTCAATGATGCCATTTCTGTTTGTCATGTATAATTTTGTCTATTTTGTGTTTATCCTTGAATAAACAGGTCAGTTTCTTGTTACCGACCATTGTGTATTATTCAAACTCCCCTAATTCAGCTGGCTAGTTCTTATCAAGAGTACTAAAACCCTTTTCAACATGATTCTAACAACTAAGTAGGCTAAATAACTTTAAACTTTAATACATGCTCGGATAGGCCAGTATCGGTCAGTATCGGTATCGGTCAGTATCAGTATCGGATCGGAAGTGCAAAAACAATATCGGTATCGGATCGGAAGTGCAAAAACCTGGATCGGGACCTACCTAATACTGGCGCCATGTTCTTTCAACTTGCCAAATAAAACAAGGAAAATGTTACAAAAATGCACACTTTTGACACCCCTGCTATAGATAATAAAAAATAAAATGTGATAAATCTATGGATAAAAAGCAGAGCCTGGCGACGCATGCGCGTTTATCATAACTCTCTCGCTCTCACTGTCTCTCTCTCTGCCCCTCCCTCACCAACGCCGCTGCACGCACAATTTGTTTAGTTTTTAACCCCTTCTTAACCCTGGACGTACATTGAAAATACACGCAACCATAACTCAAAATGCCGGACATTTGAGGCATTTAAGAAACACCGGGTTAGGTATAGATCAGGGGTGTCCAAACTTTTTCCACTGAGGGCCGCACACTGAAAAATCAAAGCAAGCGGGGGCCATTTTGATATTTTTTATTTTAAAAACCAATACAATATATGTATAAAAAAATATACATCTATGCCTCCACTCAGGCTTGATACCGGGGACTCCAAAGGGTTTAGGTTAAAAAAAATTAAAAAAATGTCATTATTTAGTATTATTATTATTATTATTATTCAAAGTTTAAATATCTAGATCAACATTAGGTATATCTGTCAATATAACGTTTTTTTTTTTTTTTAGATTTAAGTTGTATGCCCTTTTCGTCAAAGAAAACCCTGTTTTTTATGGAAAAAACACAAAATATGAAATATTTTCCCCCAATAAAATTTTAAAGTGGAACATTTCAGATTATATAATAATTGGAGCTCATAACAACATTGATTTTAATTTATTATTTTTTTTTGAGCAATGACACTTAAAAAAAAAAAAGTCCCACTAAAATTATTGGGGATCCAAAAGGGTCCTGCTCAGTAAAGTGTTAAAAAATAAATCGTAATTTTTTTAAAAACTGTTAACACAATAGTCTCGAGATCAACTTCAGATCTATCCGTCAATTACAACTTGTATTGTTGTTTATTATGTTCCTTGTTTGTTCATTTTAGGCCCTTCTTTAAAAAAATTAAAAAAAAAACATAGTTTTTTATATGGCAAACACAAAATATGCAACATTTTCCCCAAAATATCTCAAAGTGGAATATTTAATGTGACCTAATTGGAGCCTTGAATAGGTCAATAATTCATAATAACATTGTTTTTGATTC
The DNA here is from genome assembly GCF_033978785.1 of Entelurus aequoreus. Classification (NCBI taxonomy): domain Eukaryota; kingdom Metazoa; phylum Chordata; class Actinopteri; order Syngnathiformes; family Syngnathidae; genus Entelurus; species Entelurus aequoreus. The sequence continues at coordinate 61,900,407 of NC_084742.1, read as the reverse complement.
ATTATTATGTTTTAAAGAAACAAACAGCCTGCATGACAGCTTATTGTTATTAGAGTCAACATAGCAACATTTTATTGTCACCTGTTACTCTTTTATACTACTTTTTATGTTCTTTATTTTTTTTAATCGTATTTTTAGAATGTGCCGTGGGGCCGTTAAAAAATTACATGCGGGCCGCAAATGGCCCCCGGGCCGCACTTTGGACATCCCTGGTATAGACTGACCATACGTCCTCTTTTCACCGGACATGTCCTCTTTTGCGGGGCTGTCAGGGCGGAGTTTCTTAAATGCCTCAAATGTCCGGCATTTTGAGTATTGTTTACACAACGTGCGGTACGCTACTTAATATGTCCGTGTGGAAACTCGTTCGGTACACCTCCGCACCGAACCGGAACCCCCGTACCGAAACGGTCCGAAACAAATACACGTACCGTTACACCCCTATTATTTTTGATTATTGTTTCTCAGCTGTTTGTAAATGTTGCAGTTTATAAATAAAGGTAAAAAAAAAAAAATAATAAAAAAAAACGTAGCCTCAGCGCATGCGCATAGCACAGATCCAACGAATCGATGACTAAATTAATCGCCAACTATTTTTATAATTGATTTTAATCGATTAGTTGTTGCAGCCCTATATCAGTGCTTCTTAGATTAGCTCGGGCCCAGCGAAGCCGGCGGCATTTCTGGGTGTTGTTGATAAATGGCTTTGGCTTTGCATTGTTGAGTTTTAACTTGCACTTACAGATGTAGCGACCAACTGTAGTTACTGACAGTGGTTTTCTGAAGTGCTCCTGAGCCCATGTGGTGATATCCTTTACACACTGATGTCGCTTTTTGACGCAGTACCGCCTGAGGGATCCAAGATCCGTATTATCATCGCTTACGTGCAGTGATTTGTCCAGATTCTCTGAACCTTTTGATGATATCACGGAGCATAGATGGTGAAATCCCTAAATTCCTTGCAATAGCTGGTTGAGAAATGTTGTTCTTAAACAATTTGCTCAGACATTTGTTGACAAAGTGGTGACGCTCGCCCCATCCTTTTTGTGAATGACTGAGCATTTCACCGAAGCTGCTTTTATACCCAATCATGGCACCCACCTGTTCCCAATTAGCCTGTTCACCTGTGGGATGTTCCAAATAAGTGTTTGATGAGCATTCCTCAACTTTCTCAGTCTTTTTTGCCACTCGTGCCAGCTTTTTTGAAATGTGTTGCAGGCATCAAATTCCAAATGAGCTAATATTTGTAAAAAATAAAGTTTACCAGTTCAAACATTAAGTATCTTGTCTTTGCAGTCTATTCAATTGAATATAAGTTGAAAAGGATTTGCAAATCATTGTATTCTGTTTCTATTTACCATTTACACAACGTGACAACTTCCCTGGTGTTGGGTTTTGTAGTCAGAAGAAGAATGTGCGTCTTTTGCTCGCTCTTTGAGGCTGAACGCAGCGTGCGCAAGTTGACAAGGAAAGTCCAAACAGGTAAAGAGGCAAGTGCTGCATTTAATAAGCTTAAATGCTAAAGAGGCGCGCGGGCTGCTGAATTATTGATGAGGCGGCCGACGTGCAGCTGAGAGGAAGTCAAGTAGATTCAAATGCAAATGAGGCAGCAGTAAATAAAGACCTACCGTGATGCTAGTAGCCAGCAGGCAGCCTGATTAGCGATTAGCTTGCTGTTGTGTTGCCTCAGGATGCGGAGACATGCTGTCAGGTGCAGTCAATAGTCTTTTAATTAGGGACAGAAAGGAGGGCTAACAAGGAGTGGTCAGCACACAACACAATAGTCTTTTAATTAGGGACAGAAAGGAGGGCTAACAAGGAGTGGTCAGCACACAACACAACACAATAGTCTTTTAAATAGGGACAGAAAAGAGGGCTAACAAGGAGTGGTCAGCACACAACACAACACAACACAATAGTCTTTTAATTAGGGACAGAAAGGAGGGCTAGCAAGGTGGGGTCAGCACACAACACAACACAATAGTCTTTTAATTAGGGACAGAAAGGAGGGCTAACAAGGAGTGGTCAGCACACAACACAACACAATAGTCTTTTAATTAGGGACAGAAAGGAGGGCTAACAAGGAGTGGTCAGCACACAACACAACACAATAGTCTTTTAATTAGGGACAGAAAGGAGGGCTGACAAGGAGTGGTCAGCACACAACACAATAGTCGTTTAATTAGGGATAGAAAGGAGGGCTAACAAGGTGGGGTCAGCACACAACACAACACAATAGTCTTTTAATTAGGGACAGAAAGGAGGGCTAACAAGGAGTGGTCAGCACACAACACAATAGTCTTTTAATTAGGGACAGAAAGGAGGGCTAACAAGGAGTGGTCAGCACACAACACAATAGTCTTTTAATTAGGGACAGAAAGGAGGGCTAACAAGGTGGGGTCAGCACACAACACAACACAATAGTCTTTTAATTAGGGACAGAAAGGAGGGCTAACAAGGAGTGGTCAGCACACAACACAATAGTCTTTTAATTAGGGACAGAAAGGAGGGCTAACAAGGAGTGGTCAGCACACAACACAACACAATAGTCTTTTAAATAGGGACAGAAAAGAGGGCTAACAAGGAGTGGTCAGCACACAACACAACACAACACAATAGTCTTTTAATTAGGGACAGAAAGGAGGGCTAGCAAGGTGGGGTCAGCACACAACACAACACAATAGTCTTTTAATTAGGGACAGAAAGGAGGGCTAACAAGGAGTGGTCAGCACACAACACAACACAATAGTCTTTTAATTAGGGACAGAAAGGAGGGCTAACAAGGAGTGGTCAGCACACAACACAACACAATAGTCTTTTAATTAGGGACAGAAAGGAGGGCTGACAAGGAGTGGTCAGCACACAACACAATAGTCGTTTAATTAGGGATAGAAAGGAGGGCTAACAAGGTGGGGTCAGCACACAACACAACACAATAGTCTTTTAATTAGGGACAGAAAGGAGGGCTAACAAGGAGTGGTCAGCACACAACACAATAGTCTTTTAATTAGGGACAGAAAGGAGGGCTAACAAGGTGGGGTCAGTACACAACACAACACAACACAATAGTCTTTTAATTAGGGACAGAAAGGAGGGCTAACAAGGAGTGGTCAGCACACAACACAATAGAGTTTTAATGAGGGACAGAAAGGAGGGCTAACAAGGAGTGGTCAGCACACAACACAATAGTCTTTTAATTAGGGACAGAAAGGAGGGCTAACAAGGAGTGGTCAGCACACAACACAACACAATAGTCTTTTAATTAGGGACATAAAGGAGGGCTAACAAGGAGTGGTCAGCACACAACACAACACAATAGTCTTTTAATTAGGGACAGAAAGAAGGGCTGACAAGGAGTGGTCAGCACACAACACAACACAACACAATAGTCTTTTAATTAGGGATAGAAAGGAGGGCTAACAAGGTGGGGTCAGCACACAACACAACACAATAGTCTTTTAATTAGGGACAGAAAGGAGGGCTAACAAGGAGTGGTCAGCACACAACACAACACAATAGTCTTTTAAATAGGGACAGAAAAGAGGGCTAACAAGGAGTGGTCAGCACACAACACAACACAATAGTCTTTTAATTAGGGACAGAAAGGAGGGCTAGCAAGGTGGGGTCAGCACACAACACAACACAATAGTCTTTTAATTAGGGACAGAAAGGAGGGCTAACAAGGAGTGGTCAGCACACTACACAACACAACACAATAGTCTTTTAATTAGGGACAGAAAGGAGGGCTAACAAGGAGTGGTCAGCACACAACACAACACAACAGAATAGTCTTTTAATTAAGGGACAGAAAGGAGGGCTAACAAGGTGGGGTCAGCACACAACACAACACAATAGTCTTTTAATTAGGGACAGAAAGGAGGGCTAACAAGGAGTGGTCAGCACACAACACAACACAATAGTCTTTTAATTAGGGACACAAAGGAGGGCTAACAAGGAGTGGTCAGCACACAACACAACACAATAGTCTTTTAATTAGGGACAGAAAGGAGGGCTGACAAGGAGTGGTCAGCACACAACACAATAGTCGTTTAATTAGGGATAGAAAGGAGGGCTAACAAGGTGGGGTCAGCACACAACACAACACAATAGTCTTTTAATTAGGGACAGAAAGGAGGGCTAACAAGGAGTGGTCAGCACACAACACAATAGTCTTTTAATTAGGGACAGAAAGGAGGGCTAACAAAGTGGGGTCAGTACACAACACAACACAACACAATAGTCTTTTAATTAGGGACAGAAAGGAGGGCTAACAAGGAGTGGTCAGCACACAACACAATAGAGTTTTAATGAGGGACAGAAAGGAGGGCTAACAAGGAGTGGTCAGCACACAACACAATAGTCTTTTAATTAGGGACAGAAAGGAGGGCTAACAAGGAGTGGTCAGCACACAACACAACACAATAGTCTTTTAATTAGGGACAGAAAGGAGGGCTAACAAGGAGTGGTCAGCACACAACACAATAGAGTTTTAATGAGGGACAGAAAGGAGGGCTAACAATGAGTGTTCAGCACACAACACAATAGTCTTTTAATTAGGGACAGAAAGGAGGGCTAACAAGGAGTGGTCAGCACACAACACAATAGTCTTTTAATTAGGGACAGAAAGGAGGGCTAACAAGGAGTGGTCAGCACACAACACAATAGTCTTTTAATTAGGGACAGAAAGGAGGGCTAACAAGGAGTGGTCAGCACACAACACAATAGTCTATTAATTAGGGACAGAAAGGAGGGCTAACAAGGAGTGTTCAGCACACAACACAATAGTCCTTTAATTAGGGACAGAAAGGAGGGCTAACAAGGAGTGGTCAGCACACAACACAATAGTCTTTTAATTAGGGACAGAAAGGAGGGCTAACAAGGAGTGGTCAGCACACAACACAACACAACACAATAGTCTTTTAATTAGGGACAGAAAGGAGGGCTGACAAGGAGTGGTCAGCACACAACACAACACAACAGTCTTTTAATTAGGGACAGAAAGGAGGGCTAACAAGGAGTGGTCAGCACACAACACAACACAACACAACACAATAGTCTTTTAATTAGGGACAGAAAGGAGGGCTAACAAGGTGTGGTCAGCACACAACACAATAGTCTTTTAATTAGGGACAGAAAGGAGGGCTAACAAGGTGGGGTCAGCACACAACACAACACAATAGTCTTTTAATTAGGGACAGAAAGGAGGGCTAACAAGGAGTGGTCAGCACACAACACAACACAATAGTCTTTTAATTAGGGACAGAAAGGAGGGCTAACAAGGAGTGGTCAGCACACAACACAACACAATAGTCTTTTAATTAGGGACAGAAAGGAGGGCTAACAAGGAGTGGTCAGCACACAACACAACACAACACAACACAAGGCCCGCACAGGCTGATGATGCTTGCTGGAATGCAAAAGGCAGCCAGGCAGTCGAGGGAATAGCAAATATCTAACGAGCGTCCACAAAGTGAAAAGATGTATGGCATGTTTGGCACGTGTGACAATGTGGCACATGGCACAGATACATGTCAAGAACATGTAGTGACATGTAGTGACACGTATGACATGTAGTGATACGTATGACATGTAGTTAGACATGTGACATGTAGTGACACGTATGACATGTAGTGACACGTATGACATGTAGTGACACATGTGAAACGTAGTGACACGTATGACATGTAGTGACATGCGTGACATGTAGTGACACATATGACATGTAGTGACACGTATGACATGTAGTGACATGTATGACATGTAGTGACACGTATGACATGTAGTGATACATATGCATAGGTGGATTAATGACCGGGCCTACCGGGCCCAGGCCCAGGGGGCCAGAGGCCCCAAGGGGCCAGGCCAACTTGGCCCCGCGGCCGCGACCCAAGCAAAACTACTTTTGCAAAAATAATAATCTTAAGCCCCAAGGGGCCAGGCCAACTTGGCCCCGCGGCCATGATCCATAGAGGGTAAGAGGCCCCAAGGGGCCAGGTCAACTTGGCCCCGCGGCCGCGACCCACAGAGGGCCAGAGGCCCCAAGGGGCCAGGCCAACATGGCCCCGCGGCCATGATCCATAGACGGTCAGAGGCCCCAAGGGGCCAGGCCAACTTGGCCCCGCGGCCATGATCCATAGAGGGTAAGAGGCCCCAAGGGGCCAGGCCAACATGGCCCCGCGGCCATGATCCATAGACGGTCAGAGGCCCCAAGGGGCCAGGCCAACTTGGCCCCGCGGCCACGATCCATAGAGGGTCAGAGGCCCCAGGGGGCCAGGTCAACTTGGCCCCGCGGCCACGATCCATAGACGGTCAGAGGCCCCAAGGGGCCAGGCCAACTTGGCCCCGCGGCCACGACCCACAGAAGGCCAGAGGCCCCAAAGGGCCAGGCCAACTTGGCCCCGCGGCCGCGAGCCACAGAAGGCCAGAGGCCCCAAGGGGCCAGGTCAACTTGGCCCCGCGGCCATGATCCATAGAGGGTAAGAGGCCCCAAGGGGCCAGGTCAACTTGGCCCCGCGGCCGCGACCCACAGAGGGCCTGAGGTCCTAAGGGGTCAGGCCAACTTGGCCCCGCGGCCATGATCCATAGAGGGCCAGAGGCCCCGAGGGGTCAGGCCAACTTGGCCCCGATCCATAGAGGGTCAGAGGCCCCAAGGGGCCAGGCCAACTTGGCCCCGCGGCCACGACCCACAGAGACCCCAAGGGGCCAGGCAAAATTGGCCCCGCGGCCATGATCCACAGAGGGCCAGAGGCTCTCAATCATTATTATCAAAGCTAATTCTCAAATTGGATGGATCACACAACCTCACTCACATATTCTTTATCAATTATTAAAGGTTGTTTCTGAATTTTGATCACAGAACTTAATGCAAATATTCTTGATTGATTGACAAAGCTCATTCTCAAATTTTGATTACACAACCTTACTCTGACAAATTATCATTATCAAAAAGCTCTATCTCGAATTTGGATCACAGAATCTCACTCAAGTATTCTTAGCTGTGCCCCTCCCCCATCAAGTCTTTCATAAACCGGTCTGTTCTTTTAGAATCTCCTCATTTGGTATTTTGAACTCGTGAGAGACTGCTCAAAATTTGGTTTCCTTTCCCTCAGTTCAGACTCAGAGATAATTTGAAATCATTCAACAAGAAGTTTAACGCGCGCACACACACACACACACACACTTGAGTTGAGCATTACTTGGAAATTCTTATATTTTCCATTTTGCTGTTATTATCAGCATCTTCCCATTTTGTCCTTTTCTTTCGAGAAAGTTTACAGTCTGACATTTGTCACTGCTGTCAGTTAATAACTTTTTGGTCTTTGACCCATTTTGTCATTTTCTCGATTCGATCGTCACTGACCACTCTCTCCTGTCTGGCAGACATCGTTGCTGCCATCATAGCTAGCAAGCTGCCTGCAGCGGGTCATCCCTATGTTCCCCGTCCCTATGTTACCCGGGTCCTATGTTCCCCTCTACCGGGGAACTAAGGACCCTTTTTAAAAAAAAGGGTTCTATGTTCCCCGCTGCGGGGAACGTACAACACTTTTTCCAGAAAAGGGTTCTATGTTCCCCGCTGCGGGGAACGTACAACACTTTTTCCAGAAAAGGGTTCTATGTTCCCCGCTGCTTCCAATGCGCGACTAAGTAAGACGCACGCAGACACGCATGACAGAGACGCGTTTAAGTTGTCGAAGGAAGGAAGTTCGCGTTTGAGTTGCTCTATCTGCTGCCGCACGCCCTGTGACAGGTTAGGTTTAGGGATGGTTTTGGTCAGGGCACAATTTCGCCAAAAAAGTGCTCCACAACGCCCTGTGACAGGTTAGGTTTAGGGATAGTTTTGGTCAGGGCACAATTTCGCCAAAAAAAAGTGCTCCACAACGCCCTGTGACAGGTTAGGTTTAGGGATGGTTTTGGTCAGGGCACAATTTCGCAATTTCGCCAGATACAATGCAGGGAACATAGGACCCTTTTTTAGAAAAAGGGTCCTAAGTTCCCCGGTCGCATACAAAGACCCAGGAACAACCGGGGAACATAGGACCCGGGGAACATAGGACCCGGGGAACATAGGCACGCTCCCGCCTGCAGATAGCAACATTTTGGTGTCCTTTGGGAAAATATTTAGAAAGAAGACAAAAGTACACACAGTTGTACAACTATTATCTTTATGATCTTTTTTTTGTTAGTTTCTCTGTTACTGTGTGTGGCCAATTAAGCGACTTTTGGCCATACCTGGCTGGTGACATTTAGCGACTTTCTGGTTGATGTTAAGATTAATAATAGCAACAGTTCTCTTCATCTTAATGCAATTTATTGTGTCTGTCTCTCCACATTTTGCCATTAGGTACTTTGAGCTCTTGTTGGTCAGTCACTCTAAGGTACATTGTTGCTGCCATCATAGCTAGCAAGCTGCCTGCAGATAGCGACATTTTGGTGTCCTTTGAGAAATATTAAGAAAGAAGACAAAAGTACAAGACATTGTACGATTACTATCTTTTTAAAATTATTTGTTTCACTGTGTGATTGACCGACTTTGCCGCTAGATTTCGCGTCTTTTGGCCATACCTGGCTAGCGACTAAAAACATCATTTAGCGACTTTTTGGTTGTGAAGATAAGTGGTAAAAGCAGATCTTCCTGTTGGTCTTCCCACATTTTGCCATTTGGTACTTTGCACTCCAAGGCATTTGTCCCTGCCTTCAGCTAGTCACTTGGCTCTTTTGGAATATATTTCACTGTAATTGGCTCTCTCTCTCTCTTTCTCCTCAGTACAAATCAGCCTGTTCCCTTGCCATTCATCACTGACCACTCTGCTCTCCTGTCTGTCAGACATTATTGCTGCTTGCAGATAGCTTGGGGTCCTTAGAGAAAATATCAGAAGAGAAAAGTACACAATTATCTTAATTATCTTTTTTATTCAGTCAGTCCTTCAGTGAGTCCCAGTGTGTTGGCGATTAAGCAACGTTGGCATTCAATTAGCGACTTTTGGCCATACATGGCTGGCGACTCAAAAAACTAGAAAAAAAGTACAAAAAGTTGTACAATTAATATCTTTATTATCCTTAATTCCCCTGAATCCTAGAGTGTGTTGCAATTAAGCAACTTTGCTGCTAGGTTTAGCGACTCTTGTTTTGGGCATACCTGGCTAGCGACTACAAACATTATTCAGCAACTTTTTGGCTGTTAAGATTAACGTTAATAAATTAAATCCTAATACAATTTATTGTGTTGGTCTCGCCATCTTGCTATTAGGTACTTTGAATTCTTGTTGGTCTCTGCTAAGGTATCTGGCTGTTGTCTTTGCCTTCAGTTAGTCACTTGGCTCTGGAATATATTTAACTGTACTTGGCTCTCTCTTTCTCCTCAGTACAAATCAGTCTGTTCCCTTGCCATTTAGACATTTTCTTGATTGGATCATCACTGACCACTCTGCTCTCCTGCTGTCTATCAGACATTGTTGCTCCCATCATAGCTAGCAAGCTGCCTTGGTGTCCTTTGTGAAAATATTTAGATAGAAGACTAAAGTGCACAAAGGTGTACAATTATTATCTTTTCAAAATATTTGTTTCACTGTCAGTGTGATTGACCGACTTTGCCGCTAGATTTCGCGTCTTTTGGCCATACCTGGCTAGCGACTGAAAACATCATTTAGCAACTTTTTGGTTGTGAAGATAAGAGGTAAAAGCAGATCTGCCTGTTGGTCTTTCCACATTTTGCCATTTGGTACTTTGCACTCTTGTTGGTCACTCCAAGGCATTTGTCCCTGCCTTCAGCTAGTCACTTGGCTCTTTTGGAATATATTTCACTGTAATTGGCTCTCTCTCTCTTTCTCCTCAGTACAAATCAGTCTGTTCCCTTGCCATTTAGACATTTTCTTGATTCGATCATCACTGACCACTCTGCTCTCCTGCTGTCTATCAGACGAATCAGTTGATTCTCTGCTCTCAATTGTCTATGCTAGTAAGCTGTTATTCTCTGCTTTGGAGTGTTGATGCTGGGTTGCTAGTTTTCTAAATCACCTCACACACTTGAAGGAAGCAGCACCGATCATAAACACACAAACAAACTCACACACACACACACACACACACACACACACACACACACACACACACACATAGTTGGTTTATCTGTTGTGATAGGCAAAGAGCCAATGTGCAAAGAAAGAAGGGAAATATGGATCATAAACGTTTAAGTGGAGGAGCTAGAAAAAAAATTCAGCAAGAAAAGAAAAAAAAGGAATCAGTTTTACTTGAGAGTGTTCCAAATATCTCCAGCTTCTTCAGTACAAAGACATCTGCTGAAAGCAATTCTATAAATGCTACTGCAAATTCAGCTAAGGTTAGCAATGCACCTGAGCTAGCATGTAGCTCCCAAGATCCTGAGACCACTACAAGTGTAGACACTGAACCAAATGCTTCTGATGCTTATGATTCAACCAATTCAGCAGTAGCCAGTTGCTCGGATGAATGTGAGGTCACTGCACCTCTGGACAGCATAGAAAATGAGCTGAATCTTTCTTCAACACCATCTACAGTGACAACTCTACCTAGTGATCCCGCTAAATGGGCTGAGACCCTCACTGAGTCAATGAAGGAAGTTCTTATTCAAAGAGGTGCAAAATCATTTCACAACCGTCACAGCCATTATCCAGCTTCTGTGAGGAACAGTGGGCTAGGAGGCAAAACCCGATGCCTAAACAATGAACATTTTACTTCACACTTGCCCAATGGACAACGAGTACAAAGAGAGTGGCTGATGTACTCTCCCTCTACTGGTAATGTTTACTGCTTTGCATGCAAACTGTTTTCCCCAAAAACGCATTCTTTTGTGACAGGCTATTGTGATTGGAAACACTCAGAAAGATTTGGTGAACATGAGCGAAGTGCTGAGCACATAACCTGCATGCAAGCAGTCTTGAACCGCGCCAAAGGTGCCACAGTTGATGCAGACCTGTTCAAACAGTTTCAGGCAGAGAGCAGCTATTGGAGGCAGGTGTTACAAAGAGTTGTTGCAGTCATTAAATTCCTTGCAGAAAGGGGCCTTGCATTTAGGGGTAAAAATGAATCGTTAGGGTCTCCTCTCAATGGGAACTACCTTGGTATTCTGGAGGTCCTGGCTGAATTTGATCCCTTTCTAAAGGATCACATCAGAAAGTTTGGGCAGATGGGTCGAGGTAATACCTCATATCTGTCCTCCACCATTTGTGAGGAATTCATTGAATTGATGGGTGCAAAAACCAAACAGGCTATAGCAGATGAACTGCAAGCAAGCAAATACTACTCTATCATTGTGGATTCAACCCCAGATTTATCTCATGTGGACCAATTGACATTCATATTCCGTTTTGTTAGCAAAGAGGGCAGTGTTGTTGAACGCTTTGTGGGTTTTGAGCCCATTACTAGCCATACAGGTGAAAGTTTGGCTAACTGTGTCATGTCTGTGTTGGAAAATCTAGGGTTAGAGCTGTCAAATTGCAGGGGGCAGGCTTATGATAATGCCAGCAACATGTCAGGGAGGTATAATGGGTTGCAGGCTCACTTAAAGAAAAGCAACCCATTAATACACTATATTCCATGTGCAGCTCACTCTTTGAATTTGGTGGGAGTCAACAGCATTGACAGATGTGGAAATGAAGTCTCTAAGTATTTTGACTTGATTCAGTCTATTTACAACTTCACAACTGCATCCACACACCGATGGGACAGGGTATTTGGCAATTCCAACAGATCTCACACTTAAAGCTTTATCCAACACGCGTTGGAGTTGCCGTGCAGAATCTACCAAAGCACTGTGGCAGAACTACAGTAAAATAAAAGCAGCACTACAGGTTATTTCCACTGATGACACAGAGAAACGAGACACACGAACTGAAGCTGACAGTCTAGTGCGGAAGCTGGATTCACTTGAGATGGCCTTCATGGCAGGCTTTTGGGACACTGTTCTGTCCAGATTTCAGGCCACAAGTCTGCAACTTCAAAAAGCAGACATGGACCTTGGTACAGCAGTTAGATTGCTGGAATCTCTGCGCACCTTTGTTCTCTCCCAAAGAGATCTATTTGATCATTTTGAGCAGAAAGCCTTAAACATGTTGGGTGGCACCCCATCTTACAGGGCTGAACGGACGAGGAAACGTAAAAAGTTTGCTGATGAATCAGCATCCCCAGATGTTGTGCTTGAGGGAAGGCAACTGTTTCAAATAGAGACATTTATTGCCTCTATTGATCAACTGAGTTCAAGCCTTAATCACCGTCTGGAGGCCTACAAACATCTGAACAATTTGTTCAGTATCCTTTTCTCTTTGGATACAGAGTCCAATGCTTCAGTCCTTCACAAGGCCAAGATTCTCACTGAATCATACCCATCTGACCTCAATGAAAGTCTTGGACAGGAGCTTATACAGTTCAAATCTTTTATACAGCTCAACAACACTGATGAGGAGAGGACCCCTTCAGGACTGCTCAAAACAATAATACATTTTGGACTACAGCCTACGTTTCCTAATACATACATTGCGCTACAGATTTTTCTCACTCTACCGGTCAGTAACTGTGAGGGAGAACGCTCATTCTCTCTTTTGTCAAGAGTAAAAAATGAGCTGCGCACAAGAATGACTCAGAAAAGATTAAATGCGTTATCTCTAATGGCAATTGAGAGTGAGCTGACAAGAGAGTTGGACTTCAATGATGTGGTGGATGATTTTGCAAAATTGAAAGCACGAAAGAAACCCCTTGCTTAAAGGTGCACTGTGTAAGATTTTTAGGTTATTTCCAGAATTCACCCATTCACTAATGTTAGGCTACCTGTTTTCATGAATACTTACCACCACCATAAAATTCTAAGTATCCATTATGACTTGGAGAATTGCACTTTTGCCATTTCTGGGAAGTGTCACCTGGATTGTGAAGATAGGATTGACTTTAGGCAGAAGCTTGGTGCTTTCTCTGGCAAACTGAACCTCAAGCTTCATTCTCTGCAGCTTTGCATTCTTGTGCAGACTTTCATCCACAAGGAACTTTTCAACTTCCCCACTATCGTGAAGGGGCCATCAAAAGATTTCAGTGTGTCCAGCATGTCTAGTCTCTTACTCTCCTTTCTTTGAGCCATCTCTTGTTTCTCATCTGCCCTACTCTCGAATTTTGCCTTCATGAATTTACTCCAGTTGAGTTCAACCTCCCTTTTTGCTTGTGCTGCTGCCTTGAAACCTCTGAAGCTCCTGGCTCTTCTGTAAAATTATTGACCTATTGACTGCGTTCAGTGTGCCCAACTTCTTCAGTTTGTAGTCCACCTTGCCACATTGTCTCTCCATCCCAATGTTGTGCACAGGGGTGCCATCAATGTTACTAGCCTGTTCACTGACAGGGTCCATTGGGAAGGTCTCCTCATCCATCCTCTGCCTGGCCAGGACAGTCTTCAGATGGGGCAGCATGAGATCTGTCAGCTGCTTCACTTCATCCAAGTATTCGGCAGCCACGTCTGACACTGAGTTCAGGACATGTCCAGTGCCTGTCCAGCCACTATAGCATTCTTGGAAATGGGCTATCTTGACCTGCATGCAGCCCTTGTACCATGAACTGGCCTACACCTTTCTTTGTGGTGCTCTCCGATGCATGTTATCATTTTACCTTTCTCCTTCTCCTCAAGCTTAACCACAAATAGATACAGACTTTGAGCCTCAATTTGCTGCACAGCTGCCGTTATGCCAATGTGTTTTCCTAAGATATTATTTTATTTTTAATGATAGAAGGGAGGAAAAGGGGGCAAAAATCATGTCCGATTTAGTTTTTTGGGTGGGTTGGGGGGTTTATTTCATGATAGCTACCAACTTCCAATACATAATATCTCTCAAATGACCCAATGCACCATCACTGAAGTGGGCGTAATCATTTTCAAAAATGTTTATTTTTAGGCCATTTATCCCCTCCCCCTGTGTCTGTGTGAAACCTGTGCTTGTCAGTGTCTGTGTGGTATACCTAATAGTGTGTGTGCAGTATGTGCACTCTTCTGTACAGTACAGTGTGCATGTCTGTTCACAGTATACAGTATTTCTTGCATAGTGCGTGCGTGTGTGTGCGCCCACACGCGCGGGGGGTTGAGGGGCCAAGACCATGTCAGGCCCAGGGGGCCAAAATTTCTTAATCCGCCCCTGTACATATGACATGTAGTTAGACATGTGACATGTAGTGACACATATGACATGTAGTGACATGTATGACATGTGACACATGTGAAATGTAGTGACACATATGACATGTGACACATATGACATATAGTGACACGTATGACATGTAGTGACACATATGACATGTAGTAACACGTACGACATGTAGTGACACATATGACATGTAGTGAACAACAATAACAAGAAAATGTGATAATAATAATAACAAGAAAAGCAAGATAATAATTATAGTGGTGGGACTAATAAATTGTTGTCCTATTAGTTTACAGTGGCAGGTCCCATTGACGGTTGCTGTTGGAAACGAGTCCTGGGTCTGTTCAGAGACTCTCATCTGGATCCACAACAAGACTGGTATGTCCACATTATCAATCGATCTGATAATCACACATGCTTTCGATTGATTGATGAGGCGATGTCTTTGTTGTAGAAAGTCACTGGTTGGTGGAGATGGACGACAAGTCGTGGTTGCTAGGCAACATCAACCAAACAGGCTACTTCCGGGTCAACTACGACCTGCAGAACTGGAAACTTCTGATCCAGCAGCTTCACACCAAACCACAGGTAGGAAACCCCACTGGAAACATTTGGTGGCTTCTGATTGGCTGTGATTATTGACCACGCCTCCACAGCTCATCTCTGTGGGCAACCGGGCGGGACTCATCGACGACGCCTTCAACCTGGCCAGGTGAGCTCAACTCCTACCTTGTCCTATAAGGCGCGACGGGCGGACAACGACGACAATTAGCCGCTAGAGGCTGGAAGCTCGTTAGCGCCCGTGGATGCGGTTGCCGCGGCGACGCTTATCTCTCCAACCTGACGCCCGAGTGGATTATGCTAATGTGTGTGTCGGGCCAGGTGCATGACGGGAATGAGGATGATGGCGTGGAGGTCGGATGGGGAAGATTATGGAAATATGATGGGATGATCCTTTTGATTGACAGCCCAGCGAGCCTCATTCATATTCATGAGGTGTGGGCGGGGCTAAATGTTAATCAATGCAAATAAGGCCAAACTACGATGCTGACATTTACCCACATACAGAGAGGGAAATGACAAGCGTGAGAAACAGACATACACGCCATAAATTGGGTGTCAACAAAAACACTGATGCTAACTTCCTTAGCATGATTGATTGATTGATTATGATTGATCACTTATACACTGCAAAAAGTCAGTGTTCAAAAACAAGAAAAATAATACAAAAATGAGGGGTATTTTATTGGAACTAAGCAAAATTATCTGCCAATAGAACAAGAAAATTCGGCTTGTTCAGACTTTCCAAAACAAGTAAAATTAGCTAACCTCAATGAACCCAAAAATACCTTCAAATAAGTATATTCTCACTAATAACAAGTGCACTTTTCTTGGTAGAAAAAAAAAGAGACCTTTTTGCTCAATATGTTGAAAAATATTCTTAAATGAAGTAAATGCTAGTGCCATTATCTTGACATAATGATATGCACTCGGCATTACATTTCTTGAAACCAGCACACTTATACTAAAAACTAATTTATTGTTCTTAATGGAAAGGCAACCGCTTGTTACTCTCGGGGTCTCCTAGCCGCTCAGGCAAATCATATGGTCTAAAGACGCATTTTTCCATCGATAACATGACATCATCGCACCAAGTGCGTGCTCTTTCAGTCAATTAGTGCGCATATATACAGCCCGGCCCCTGGCCAAAAAATTTTTAATTGTAATTTTGAAGAATTTACCTGAATGTGCATGAACTATTTCTGTTCAAAATTGTTAGAAATGTCACATGTGAAATGTTTAAATATTAACTGTCAGTTTACTGTACTGTGCAAACTGTACTACTATATGAGTACGTATTTTCTATTGTTTCATTGAAAATAAAACAGCAAAGTCCATTTGGCTGTCATCTGTTTTAATTATGAGACACAATTGTGTAAAAAAGTCATGATTTTTTTGTTCATGCTTGAAATAAGAAATGATTTACTTAAAAAAAAAGTAGTTTTATACTTGTGAGTGTTGATGACACAGCTTTGCAATAGTTGATATTCTAGTTTCAAGCATGTTTTACTCAATATAGGTCACAACATCTTACTGAGATAATTTAGGACCAAAACCCTTAAAACAAGTAAAACACTCTAACATAAAATCTGCTTAGTGAGAATAATTATCTTATTAGACAGAAAATAAGCAAATATCACCCTTATTTGAGATATTTAATCTTACTTACATTTCAGTTTTTGCAGTGTAGCTGCTCGCCAGTTGGCAGACTAGCAGCGTGTAGTGCAAGCATAGGCATCTTATAAGTAGACGCAGCATTGGCTGCTGTGACGCGAGAATTTGGGCCGCCATCTTGAAGTGGTGATGAGGAGCCGGCGAGCAGCCTAAACTGACAGTTGACAGGTAGAAAACAAAGATGTTGTTCAGCGTTTTCCTGCTCAAATGAGCAGACTGTTGAAAATAGGAATCGGGGGATTACTTTTCACAAGTAAGATTTAACATTAACGTACTATTGGTTGTATTTTGTGAAAAGAATGTGTGCATATTGTATATAGTTCTCTGAAAACCTATGAAATGTTCTATTTTGTCTTCATTATTGTGTCAGAATGCACCAGAATGCTTCATTTGTATGTGAAAATCACAAAGAAATCTTCTGGGGGAGGATGACCCCCCCTAAAGGGGTTTGCTTTACAAACATTTAGCCCCGCCTAAAACAAAATTCACCAGCCGCCACTGATTACGATGCATTCTCATTTTAGGCAAAGTATACGACAATACTGTCTTAACAGTATAATTGTAACCAGGAATAAGTCTTCAAGTAACAATATTCAAATACTAACATTGTTGGGTAAGACAGAATTTGGTTTTATTCTGAATCCAGTGAAACAGACTGGTGGTTTTAGCTGATATAAAGACTTTCAGGTGTTTATATGTGTTTATGTTTAAGTATTTGGCAGACGCTTTTATCCAAAGCGACATAGATAAAAAAATACATATAAAACAATCACTGTAAACATGATCATTAAAGGGAAGAATGTAATACAAAATATCAATACAAAGTGTCAAGACAGAATAAACTCTCTATACAGTCTATAGGTCCCTAAGATATATAGATATCTAATGTATTCATACATTGTTTATGTAGGACAGGGGTGTTCAAACTTTTTCCACTGAGGGCCGCACACTGAAAAATCAAAGCAAGCAGGGGCCATTTTGATATTTTTTATTTCAAAAACCAATACAATATATGTATAAAAAATATACATTTAGGCCTCCACTCAAGCTTGATCCCGG
Source organism: Entelurus aequoreus (assembly GCF_033978785.1). Lineage (NCBI taxonomy): Eukaryota > Metazoa > Chordata > Actinopteri > Syngnathiformes > Syngnathidae > Entelurus > Entelurus aequoreus. The sequence goes on along the minus strand of NC_084742.1, from coordinate 61,882,963 downwards.
GGACCCCACAGGGTTTTGGTAAAAAAAATATGAAAAATGTGTCATTATTCAGTATTATTATTTGTATTATTATTCAAGTTTTAAATCTCTAGATCAACATTAGATCTATCTGTCAATATAAAGTTTTTAAAGATTAAAGTTGTATGCTCTTTTTGTCAAAGAAAACCCATTTTTTTAATGGAAAAAATACAAAATGTGCAATATTTTCACCCAATAAAATTTTTAAGTGGAATATTTGAGATTATATAATAATTGGAGCCTTAAAAAGGTCAATAACTCATAACACCGTTGATTTTAATTCATTATTATTTTTTAAGCAATGACACTTAAAAACAAATCACACTAAAATTATTGGGGATCCAAAAGGGTCCTTCTCATTAAAGTGTCAAAAAATAAATTACAATTTTTTTTTACTGTTTACTTTGAACACAATAATTTCGAGATAAACTTCAGATCCATCCGTCAATTATAAGTTTTATTGTTGTTTATGTTTTTTGTTTGATCGTTTGAGGCCCTTCTTTAAAAAAATAGTTTTTTATATGGCGAACACAAAATATGCAACATTTTCCCCAAAAAATATCTCAAAGTGGATTATCTAATGTGACGTAATTGGAGCCTTGAATAGGTCAATAATTCATAATGACATTGATTTTGATTCATTATTATTTTTTAAATAAATAAACAGCCTGCATGGCAGCTTTGTGTTATTAGAGTAAACATTGCAACATTGTCTTGTTACATTTCACCTGTTTGCTCTTTTATACCACTTTTTATTTTATTTTTTTTTTTTCAATGGTATTTTTAAAATGTATCGTGGGGCCGTTAAAAAATGACCTGCGGGCCGCAAATGGCCCCCGGGCCGCACTTTGGATACCCCTGATGTAGAATATACGAATGTATATATAACATAATCATATTGTTTCTTGAATTTAAAAATAGCTGACCATTTTTTTCCCCCTTCTCTGGGATTATATTCCCAATTTTGATCTCGGACGTCTGGTCACTTATAGCATATAAAAATATTCTATTACTGTTAAGCAAACTATGAATAATAAAACACGCCAAAACATGTGTCCTTTATCATAGCTACACGTATGACAAAAATGCGTGTGAAAATCAGTGGTATTCAGTGAGGTAAGGTTAATTAAATGCGCTGACAGTTCATTGCTCCTGCCAAATGAATTGTACTGAGTGGAGCGGATCACCACTCCAAGATGGCGGCCCCGCGTCTCGTCAGCGCCAGTAGGCAGTAGCGCTCGATGCTGCTTCTAATTAGAAGATGTCTATGAGTGCAAGTGTGTGTTTCATGTTAGCTAGCGAGCTAGATGCAACTGTGACACGTTTGGGGTCTCTTCCTCTCTTTCCTGCAGGGCGGGGTACCTCCCCCAGGGCATTCCTCTGCAGCTGATTGGCTACCTGCCAGAGGAGACGTCCTTCCTGCCGTGGCACGCCGCCAGCCGAGCTCTTTACCAGCTGGACAAACTGCTGGACCGCACGGACGACTACAGCTTGTTTAGTGTAATCCTGTACCCGACCCCTGTAACCTGTCAATCAATCAATCAATAATCTGACGTCTGTGTGTGCAGGACTACGTGTTGAAGCAGGTAGCATCTCGCTACCATCACATGGGCTGGCCGAGCAACGTGGCTGACGGCGGCGGCAGCGGCGACGTCCTGCAGCCGTCCTACCACACAGAGTAACACACGTAACACACATGCACTGCCACACACACACACACACACACACGTGCATGTGCGCACACGTTGAGAGTGTTTGTGTGCACAGGGAGCTGCAGCGTGAGCTCATCATGCTGGCTTGTAGCTTCGGGAACAAACAGTGCCACCGCCAGGCCGTCGCCTACATCTCTGACTGGATCTCCAGCAACAAGAACAGGTGCACACACACACACACACACACACACACACACACACACTTGTGCACATAGGCGCACCCACGGACAATGCCGAGCACCCACGTGGGATTGATGGCAACTGTCAATCTTTCAAATCATGAGTTTGGTCCGTTGTACATCAAATAAAAGTTACAAATCATACAGTCTCTAATTCAGTGTTTTTCAACCTTTTTTTTGAGCCAAGGCACATTTTCTGCGCTGAAAAAATGCGGAGGCACACCACCAGCAGAAATCACTAAAAAACGAAACTCAGTTGACAGTAAAAAGTCGTTGTCGCAATTGTTGGATATGACTTTAAACCATAACCAAGCATGCATCAATATAGCTCTTGTCTCAAAGTAGGTGTACTGTCACCACCTGTCACATCACACCCTGTCTTATTTGGACTTTTTTTTGCTGTTTTCCTGTGTGTAGTGTTTTACTTCTTGTCTCGCGCTCCTATTTTGGTGGCTTTTCCTCTTTTTTTGGGGTATTTTCCTGTAATAGTTTCATGTCTTCCCGCATCTGCTTTGTTTTAGCAATCAAGAATATTTCAGTTGTTTTTATCCTTCTTTGTGGAGACATTGTTGATTGTCATGTCATGTTCGGATGTACTTTGTGGACGCCGTCTTTGCTCTGCAGTAAGTCTTTGCTGTCATCCAGCATTCTGTTTTTGTTGACTTTGTAGCCAGTTCAGTTTTAGTTTCGCTCTGCATAGCCTTCCCTAAGCTTCAATGCCTTTTCTTAGCGGCACTCACCTTTTGTTTATTTTTGGTTTAAGCATTAGACACCTTTTTACCTGCACCCTGCCTCCCGCTGTTTCCGAAATCTACAAAGCAGTTAGCTACCGGCTGCCACCTACTGACATGTAAGAGTATTACACGGTTACTCTGCCGAGCTCTAGACAGCACCAACACTCAACAACAACACATCATTTGCAGACTATAATTACTGGCTTGTAAAAAATATTTTTAACCCAAATCGGTGAATTTAGCTAATCTCCCACGACACACAAGACTGTGAAAAACACTGCTCTAATTAACATAGTCTAACCAAGATTTCATTGTGTCCAATAATGAACTAATGACACAATCATCTTGACTTTAACGCACTGCACACGAGCGAATGAAGGGCATACTTATTCAACATGTCACACTAAGAGTGGCCGTATGAGCAATGCCAACACTGTCATAAACATGTGCCATAAAGTGAAACCACACTAAACAACAACGACAAACATATTTTGGGAGAATATTTGCACCACAACACAACATAAACACTACCGAACAAATTCCCAGAATTCCCTGCAGCACCAACTCTTCCGGGACACTACGATATAAACAAACGCCATCGGTGGATCTACACCTAACATCCACTGTAATGATACCACGTACAATAGCGTATCTAGTCGATACCACTATGATTACATCAATAGGCAGTAGGAAATAAACAAAACATATTTATTTTTCACTGTTTATTTAGTGAGGTTTTTCCCACCAAGTGATAAGAAGACGTCTGATGTTTGCAAGATAGCAATATCTGTGTGTGTGCGTGCAGGATCCCCCCCAACATCCGTGACGTGGTGTACTGCACGGGGGTCAGCCTCATGGACGAGGACGTGTGGGAGTTCATCTGGATGAAGTTCCACTCCTCAAAGGCCGTCTCCGAGAAGAAGATTCTGCTGGAGGCGCTCACGTGCTCCGACAACACCTTCCTGCTCAACAGGTGTGTGTGAGCGGTAACAGGAAGTGTGACGTTGGCCTCACGTGTGTCTGTGTGTGTTTGGATTCTTGTATTTCTACCCTTCTTGAGTCATCAAACAAGGAAAAGTAGCTTCCATATGAGGAGGTGTGAACAAGTGATGACATAAATCATGGTCCCAATACGGAAAACCATTGCATCTAATAGAGAATGTCCCATTTGTCTCAAATTAAGGTGGTCCAGAATAGGAGGGATTTTTCAAATTGACTGTGTGTCGGCTTTAAAAGTGCTCCCCCTCTGGTCAACATATGTAACAACAAGTGTGTATAAGAAATCGAAATGCGCCCCCTTTGGCCAAAATTATTTATATATATATATATATATATATATATATATATATATATATATATATATATATATATATATATATATATATTACCGTTCAAAAGTTTGGGGTCACCCAAACAATTTTGTGGAATAGCCTTCATTTCTAAGAACAAGAATAGACTGTCGAGTTTCAGATGAAAGTTCTCTTTTTCTGGCCATTTTGAGCGTTTAATTGACCCCAAAAATGTGATGCTCCAGAAACTCAATCTGCTCAAAGGAAGGTCAGTTTTGTAGCTTCTGTAACGAGCTCAACTGTTTTCAGATGTGTGAACATGATTGCACAAGGGTTTTCTAATCATCAATTAGCCTTCTGAGCCAATGAGCAAACACATTGTACCATTAGAACACTGGAGTGATAGTTGCTGGAAATGGGCCTCTATACACCTATGTAGATATTGCACCAAAAACCAGACATTTGCAGCTAGAATAGTCATTTACCACATTAGCAATGTATAGAGTGTATTTCTTTAAAGTTAAGACTAGTTTAAAGTTATCTTCATTGAAAAGTACAGTGCTTTTCCTTCAAAAATAAGGACATTTCAATGTGACCCCAAACTTTTCAACGGTAGTGTAAGTCGCTCCTGAGTACAAATCGCACCCCCGGCCAAACTATGAAAAAAACTGCGACTTACAATCCGAAAAATACGGTACACATATATATATATATATATATATATATATATATATATATATATATATATATATATATATATATATATATATATATATATATATATATATATATATATATATATATATATATATATATATATATATATATATGTATATATATATATATATATATATATATATATATGTATATATATATATATATATATATGTATATATATATATATATATATATATATTTTTTTTTTTTTTTTTTTTTTTTTTTTTACAGACATACTGTAATAGCTTGAAGTAAATAATGATTAAAAACTAATTACATACAAAAAAAACTACAAAAATCAAATAAAAGCTTGCCTTTTTTGTATTTGCATAGTATGTACACTACCGTTCAAAAGTTTGGGGTCACCCAAACAATTTTGTGGAATAGCCTTCATTTCTAAGAACAAGAATAGACTGTCGAGTTTCAGATGAAAGTTCTCTTTTTCTGGCCATTTTGAGCGTTTAATTGACCCCACAAATGTGATGCTCCAGAAACTCAATCTGCTCAAAGGAAGGTCAGTTTTGTAGCTTCTGTAACGAGCTCAACTCTTATCAGATGTGTGAACATGATTGCACAAGGGTTTCCTAATCATCAATTAGCCTTCTGAGCCAATGAGCAAACACATTGTACCATTAGAACACTGGAGTGATAGTTGCTGGAAATGGGCCTCTATACACCTATGTAGATATTGCACCAAAAAGCAGACATTTGCAGCTAGAATAGTCATTTACCACATTAGCAATGTATAGAGTGTATTTCTTTAAAGTTAAGACTAGTTTAAAGTTATCTTCATTGAAAAGTACAGTGCTTTTCCTTCAAAAATAAGGACATTTCAATGTGACCCCAAACTTTTCAACGGTAGTGTAAGTCGCTCCTGAGTACAAATCGCACCCCCGGCCAAACTATGAAAAAAACTGCGACTTACAATCCGAAAAATACGGTACACATATATATATATATATATATATATATATATATATATATATATATATATATATATATATATATATATATATATATATATATATATATATATATATATATATATATATATATATATATATATATATATATATTTTTTTTTTTTTTTTTTTTTTTTTACAGACATACTGTAATAGCTTGAAGTAAATAATGATTAAAAACTAATTACATACAAAAAAAACTACAAAAATCAAATAAAAGCTTACCTTTTTTGTATTTGCATAGTATGTACACTACCGTTCAAAAGTTTGGGGTCACCCAAACAATTTTGTGGAATAGCCTTCATTTCTAAGAACAAGAATAGACTGTCGAGTTTCAGATGAAAGTTCTCTTTTTCTGGCCATTTTGAGCGTTTAATTGACCCCACAAATGTGATGCTCCAGAAACTCAATCTGCTCAAAGGAAGGTCAGTTTTGTAGCTTCTGTAACGAGCTCAACTGTTTTCAGATGTGTGAACATGATTGCACAAGGGTTTTCTAATCATCAATTAGCCTTCTGAGCCAATGAGCAAACACATTGTACCATTAGAACACTGGAGTGATAGTTGCTGGAAATGGGCCTCTATACACCTATGTAGATATTGCACCAAAAACCAGACATTTGCAGCTAGAATAGTCATTTACCACATTAGCAATGTATAGAGTGTATTTATTTAAAGTTAAGATTAGTTTAAAGTTATCTTCATTGAAAAGTACAGTGCTTTTCCTTCAAAAATAAGGACATTTCAATGTGACCCCAAACTTTTCAACGGTAGTGTAAGTCGCTCCTGAGTATAAATCGCACCCCCGGCCAAACTATGAAAAAAACTGCGACTTATAGTTCGAAGCATACGGTACATATATATATATATATATATACTGTATGTATATATATATATATATATATATATATATATATATATATATATATATATATATATATATATATATATATATATATATATATATATATATATATATATATATATATATATATATATATATATATATATATATATATATATATTTATTTATTTTTTACAGACATACTGTAATAGCTTGAAGTAAATAATGAAGATTAAAAACTAATTACATACAAAAAAAACTACAAAAATCAAATAAAAGCTTACCTTTTTTGTATTTGCATAGTATGTATATATGATTAATGTTGTAAATACAAATCTTTATATATCTAGAAAGGGTGGTCCTAAAGAGGTAGGCATTTTTCGGAGGTCTCAAGAAGGTAACAAATACAATAATGTGTCTGCGTGTGTTCTTGTATTTCTACCATTCTTGAGACATCAACAAGGAAAAGTAGCTTCCATATGAGGAGGTGTGAACAAGTTAGGACATAAATCATGGTCCCAATACGGAAAACCTTTGCATCTAATAGAGAATGTCTCATTTGCACCACTGGTGGTGAAATCTATCAGAATTAGGGTGGTTCCAAAAAGGAGGGATTTTTCAAATTGACGGTTTTAAAAGTGATCCCCCTCTGGTCAACACATGAAATAACAAGTGTGTGTAAAAATGTGAAGTGCTCCCCCTCTGGCCAACATATGTAACAACAAGTGTGTGTAATAAATTGAAATGCGCCCCCTTTGGCCAATTTTAAAAAATTAAATAAATATGTTTAGAGAGACATACTGTAATAACTTGAAGTAAATAATGAAGATTTAAAACCAATTACAAACAAAACATTCAAAAATAAAATTATTATCTAAAAGCTGAGCTTGTTCATATTTGCATAGTATGTATATATTATCAATGTTGTAAATACAAACTTTATATATCTAGAAAGGGTGGTCCTAAAGAGGTAGGCATTTTTCGGAGGTCACGATAAGGTGACAAATACAAGAATGTGTGTGTGTGTGTGTGGCAGGTTGCTGAACCTGTCTTTGACCGCCGAACTGGTGGCCGAGCAGGACGCCATCGACGTCATCATCCACGTGGGCAGGAACCCTCAAGGACGCCGCCTGGCCTGGAGCTTCTTCAGGGACAAGTGGGATGTCCTCAACGCGCGGTGAGCCGCCATTTTATCTGTGTTTGCGTGTGTGTGTGCATCACTTACGGCCTCTGATTGCTCAGCTACGGCGAGGCGTTGTTCATGAACTCCAAGCTGATCAGCGGCGTGACAGAATTCCTGAACACCGAGGAGGAGCTGGTCGAGGTAACCGTGACAACCCGAGACCACGTCCTCATAAGTCGCCTTCGCTAACGGCCGCCATTTTCTCCGCAGCTCAACCACTTCATCCAGTCCAGCGGGGTGGGGGCGGGGCCTGCGTTGCCGCGGGCGCTGGAGATTGTGGAGGGCAACGTACGCTGGCACCGCCTCCATCGCCGCCATTTCTACCAGTGGTTGCGCAAAGCTCCAAGCCCCGCCCATGCTAGCTGGAGCTAGCCTTTATGCTAACCACAGAGACAAAAGCTAGCAGTAAATAAAGCTAATATCAATTTAGCATTTTTTAAATAAAGAGGATCAGGGCTGCCTTCCAAAATAAAAGCATGCATTTAAGCCCCTCCCCCATGTGAACGTCAACTGCAGTGTATTGGAAATGTACAAGCCCCGCCCCCTCAAGAACACTGTTCATCTTGTGTCCAACCCCCACCTAAACTCTGCCAGCCAATGGGAGGCTTCCACAGAAACAGAAGGTTCTAGAGTGCTAGAACGTGCACCAGAACCTTTGCGTAACCATGGCAACATAGGCCACCATGGAGCCGTTTCAGGACCTACTTGGGAACTGGTTCGGAACTGCTTTGAAACCGGTTCAGGCATGTTTAAGAAGTGCTTGCGTTGGTGGCCGGGTAAATAGAAGAAGATGTTTACATGAAAGTGGACCGACTTTGTGGGAAAGACGCGAGCATGACGTCTCATCGAACGTTTACCTGAATTAGGAAGAACACGGAACATTCTGGAAAAGAAATAGTGACCTTTTGGTTCTTCTTCCAAATGTGATAAAAACGCCTGAGCCATAAATGAAATAATGACTTTGCCTGCTACTATACAGTGTGTGTGTGTGTGTGTGTGTGTGTGTGTGTGTGTGTGTGTGTGTGTGTGTGTGTGTGTGTGCGTGCGTGCGTGCGTGCGTGTGCGTGTGCGTGTGTGTGTGTGTGTGTGTGTGCGTGTGTGTGTGTGTGAGAGAAAAATAAAGCTAATTAGCCTTGTTTATTATTTTGCTAATAAATCAACATCCTCTCAAGGGTTTATAAAAGCACACAGTAAACAATGTGCACAATGCACTATACACCAGACACCTTTTAATAAAGATACCTGGAAAGAACAGGAAGTCCAGATCATCCTCAGCTTCCTGCTTCCTCTTCTCGATGGATGACAATAAAATGCTCAAAAGTTGACTTTTGGTTTTCATTTACCAACATGCTAGGAGGAGATATGAATAGATACCACTAAACGGCATGTCATGATTTTGATGATTTCTTTCTTTAATTCAAAGGAGACGTCGGAGACGCTGTGCTGAACCAAAAGTTGCTTTATTACAAGCGAGCGTCATTATACAGGACTGCAGTTTCTGGAGGAGCGCAGGCCAAAAATGAAAGACTCCTAACTTGGAGAAGCCAAACCATCAGTTTTATATTCCTCCTTTCTGTTTCAGTTTGTGTGTGCTAAGTCAGGAGACCATAAAAGGGGATGTTCTTGTGTATGTGTCTGGAAAACAACTTAAAAATTGTCGTTGAGCTAGACATGTAGTCTCTTCTCAAGGATAGGGCTATCACTTTTGCATTTTAAAGTCCCAATTAGGGTCTCTTTCCTTCGAGAAGTGAACCAATCCGCCTGCAAATGTCAAACTAAGCGGCCTTATCTTATTATGTGCTCAAACTGAAATACCACTGTTTACTTAAACTTGGTGGTTTGCTTTCTCCAAGGTGAATATGAACATTCACCATATGCAAAACATAATATGAGTTCATTATTTCACTTCCCTAGCGAGAACGACCAGATGTTTTGGGCGGATCTCCGGGGTTCCCTGTGACATTTGCTCCACAAGCTACTGGCAGGGATGATTGTAACTTAAATGTTTGCTTGCAACCTGAAGCGTATTAATAATGCCATTATCATAGCAGCTCGAGAAGTAGCATCATTAGTCGGTACTGCCAAGTTAGCACGTTCCTCGTGGACGCAATAGCCACTTATAGTTTAGTGCAGGGTTGTCCAAAATGTGGCCCGGGGGCCATTTCAATCAATCAATCAATCAATGTTTACTTATATAGCCCTAAATCAAGAGTGTCTCAAAGGGCTGCACAAGCCACAACAACATCCTCGGCTCAGATCCCACATCAGGGCAAGAAAAAACTCAACCCAATGGGATAACAATGAGAAACCTTGGCGGGGACCGCAGATGTGGGGACCTTGCTGGCTATTTAGCTAGACTGACCGGCACTGCAAAGAGAATAAAGATGCAAAAAAAATAAAATGGCAATAAGTCTGATAGACGAGTGATTAGAAATGCTGGCATTGTTTGGTTTAGCCTTTGGCAAACTGTTGTCATTCGACTGGATCTATTGATATTAATATTTGACAGATATTTTTTTAAATGTCCCCGTTGTAGAATGATCGAGGGCCTGTTCTTGGTTTCTTCCACAGGTTTATTGTAGGCTGTTTTCTTTCACTTCCTCCCAGCGAGGTAACAACCATAGACATCTTATATGTAGACGCAGCATCGAGCGCTACTGCCTACTGGCGCTGACGAGACGCGGGGCCGCCATCTTGGAGTGGTGATCCGCTCCACTCAGTGCAATTCATTTGACAGGAGCAATGAACTGTCAGCGCATTTAATTCATCTTACCTCACTGAATACCACTTGATTTTCACGCAGTTTTTTTGTCATACGTGTAGCTATGATAAAGGATACATGTTTTGGCGTGTTTTATTATTCATAGTTTGCTTAACAGTAATATAATATTCTTATATGCTATAAGTGACCAGACGTCCGAGATCAAAACTGGAAATATATTCCCAGAGAAGGGGGATAAAAACGGTCAGCTATTTTTAAATTCAAGAAACAATATGATTAGGTTATATATACATGCGTATATCCTACATAAACGATGTATGAATACATTAGATACTTATATATCTTAGGGACCTATAGACTGTATAGAGAGTTTATTCTGTCTTGGCACTTTGTATTGATATTTTGTATTACATTCTTCCCTTAAATGATCATGTTTACAGTGATTGTTTTATATATATTTTTTATGTATGTCGCTTTGGATAAAAGCGTCTGCCAAATACTTCAACATAAACATATATAAACACCTGAAAGTCTTTATATCAGCTAAAATCACCAATCTGTTTCACTGGATTCAGAATAAAACCAAATTCTGTCTTACCCAACAATGTTAGTATTTGAATATTGTTACTTGAAGACGTATTCCTGGTTACAATTATACTGTTAAGAAAGTATTGTCTTATACGTTGCCTAAAAGGAGAATGCATCGTAATCAGTGGCGGCTGGTGAATTTTGTTTTAGGTGAGGCTGAAAGTTTGTAAAGCAAACCCCTGTAGGGGGGGTCATCCTCCCCCAGAAGATTTCTTTGTGATTTTCACATACAAATGAAGCATTTTGGTGCATTCTGACAAAATAATGAAGACAAAATAGAACAATTCATAGGTTTGCAGAGAACTATATACAATATGCACACTGGCAGGGCCTTTCGCTGTTTATCACATATTTTGTCCCACACATTTCACGAATGTGGGCTACACAAAATTGGGTTGGAAAAGCTAGACTAAATTTAGACTTGTATAATACTGTATAGCCACTGTCCATCTGATTGTCTAGTTAGCTAACATATATTACACACCCCTACACAATCTGGACTGTGGTCTAGGGATGTGCGTATCGATCCTGTGGTATCGATATATCGATACTCACACGCTACTCATTTGGCATCACTTTTCTGAAAAAAGTATCGATATAAACCAAAAAACGGCGTGTGGGGGGTGCAAGCATCACTTTCAGATGTTTTTGATGACTTACTTAACTTACTATGTGCTGGGACACCCCTGTACCTGGCAGAGTATAGAGCTGGCCCAGTCACGTGACAGGAGACAGCGAATGAGCGTCGTCAACGTGCAACACACACACAGCCAGCCGACAGCGATGCAGCCAGGCATATCCAGTGTTGTCCAATTGTTGACTTAAAACAGGCATTGTTTTTTTTTTTTTTAGTAATGTTTACTGAATATTTTTGTTTAAATGATTATCCTAAATTCAAATAATTTCCACACAGGGGAATTTACTGTTAGTTGAAAATTGCTTGAGTATTTAAAACAAGATAAGAAAGAGATACAATTTGGAGATTCTTCATCTTTGCATCACAGTTTTATTTTTTTCCAAGAAAATCTTGAATATATGATTGAATGTGATTTTGGTTTTAATCTGTAACATGATTTCTTACAATTCGAAAACATTAGCCTATTTCATATTTCATTAATTGCTAATTATATCACAAACTTTAAAAAATAACTGCAGCTTCTTGCAATTCGGATTTGACTGTTAATTGAAAAGCCCTAATATTTAATTATTATTATTATATATAATATATAGTTATTATTATATATAATATTTAATTTATTTTGTTATATTTATGTTATTTATTTTAATTTTACTTTTATTATATATTGACCATAATAAATGTGGTATAAATGATCTGTATTTGTCTTGTGATTTGTCTTAAATAATAACAATAGTAATAATATTTTTGACTGACAAAAAATTGCCAATAACAAATTATTGGTATCGGTATCGATGAAAATGCAAGAAAAAGTATCAGTATCGTATCGAATCCTAAAAGTGTGGTATCGCCCATCCCTACTGTGGTCCTAACTTTTTACCCCTGTTGGCTTTTACAATCTTTATCTTCATCATTTATTTCAACTTTATGTTATTCAAGTATGACATTTTTAAATGTAATTAATTTCATTGCCAAACAATTTCCATTATGGTCATACTCTTGTTTGCTAGCGGCTACGATTTCAGTACTATTGAAGATCTTTGCTCCTTCTCAACTCTGTGGTAATATTCTTTTCAATAGTACATTAATGTTTAAATCTTACTTGTGAAAAGTAATCCCCCGATTCCTATTTTCAACAGTCCGCTCATTTGAGCAGGAAAACGCCGAACACCAGCCCGGCATCTTTGTTTTCTACCTGTCAACTGTCAGTTTAGGGTTTAGGCTGCTCGCCGGCTCCTCATCACCACTTCAAGATGGCGGCCGAATTTCTTGCGTCACAGCAGCCAATGCTGCGTCTACTAATTATTATTATTATTATTATTTATTTTTTTGAATTTTATAAACCTTTATTTATAAATTTCAACATTTACAAACAGTTGAGAAATAACAATAAAGGAAAGTTGCGTCCACTAATAAGATGTCTATGTTTTTGGTCTACCGTAAAGCAGTTCTTCTGCCGTAAACAGCAACGTTGTGACACTCTTAAACAGGCAATACTGCCACCTGCTGTCCGTGCATATGTGACACCCGTTACTAAAAATATGGGACAATGTGACTGCTCAATACAAAAAAGGTCTCTTTAGTCTCTAAATACGTGACAATTGCGTTTTCAAGAGACGGTCGGGAACTTAACAGGTCACATGGTATCCATTCATCTTCCTGTGCTGACGCCATTTTGTGGTCGGCTGTCAGTCTCCTCCCTCGCAGGTGAACAACCTTATTTGACTACTTTCCTGGGTTCTGAGTTTCAATGTTCACAAAGGTACTTTCTTGAAACAGATGCAACGAAATAATGACTTGTATTGTAGAGTGCTAGGGAGTATATAACAAAGCGAGTATACACTGCAAAAACTGAAATCTAAGTAAGAATAAATATCTCAAATAAGGGTGATATTTGCTTATTTTCTGTCTGATAAGATAATTCTTCTCACTAAGCAGATTTTATGTTAGAGTTGTTTTAAGGGTTTTGGTCCTAAATTATCTCAGTAAGATATTACAGCTTGTTGTTGAGATTTGATGACCTATATTGAGTAAAATATGCTTGAAACTAGAATATCAACTGTTGCAAAGCTGTGTCATCAACACTCACAAGTATGAAACTACTTTTTTAAAGTAATCATTTCTTATTTTAAGCATGAAAAAAATAGTCATGACTTTGACACAATTGTGTCTCATATTAAAACAGATGACAGCCAAATGGACTTTGCTGTTTTATTTTCAATGAAACAATAGATAATATGTACTCATATACTCATATACAGTTAATATTTAAACATTTAACATGTGACATTTCTAACAATTTTGAACAGAAATAGTTCATGCACATTCAGGTAAATTCTTCGAAATTACAATTTAAAATATTTTGGCCGGGGGCCGGGCTGTATATATGCGCACTAATTGACTGAAAGAGCACGCACTTGGCGCGATGATGTCATGTTATCAATGGAAAAATGCATTTTTAGACCATATGATTTGCCTGAGCGGCTAGGAGACCCCGAGAGTAACAAGCGGTTGCCTTTTTGCCTTTCCATTAAGAACAATAAATGAGTTTTTAGTATAAATTTGCTGGTTTCAAGAAATGTAATGCCGAGCGCATATCATTATGTCAAGATAATGGCACTAGCATTTACTTAAAGGCCTACTGAAATGAATTTTTTTTATTTAAACGGGAATAGCAGATCCATTCTATGTGTCATACTTGATCATTTTGCGATATTGCCATATTTTTGCTGAAAGGATTTAGTATAGAACAACGTCGATAAAGTTCGCAACTTTTGGTCTCTGATAAAAACAAACCTTGCCCCTACCGGAAGTAGCGTGACGTTGTCAGTTGTTCACTCCCTCATATTTTCCTATTGTTTTCCACACAGCTAGAGCGATTCGGACCATTACCCCATTAATTTGAGCGAGGATGAAAGATTCGTGGACGAGGAACGTTAGAGTGACGGACTAGAATGCAGTGAAATACATATTTTTTTTCGCTCTGACCGTAACTTAGGTACAAGCTGACTCATTGGATTCCACACTTTCTCCTTTTTCTATTGTGGATCACGGATTTGTATTTTAAACCACCTCGGATACTATATCCTCTTGAAAATGAGAGTCGAGAACGCGAAATGGACATTCAGTGCCTTTTATCTCCACGACAATACATCGGCGAAATGCTTTAGCTACGAGCTAACGTGATAGCATCGTGCTTTAACTGCATATAGAAACAAAAAAACAAAAACCCTGACTGGAAGGATAGATAGAAAATCAACAATACTATTAAACCGTGGACATGTAAATACACGGTTAATGCTTTCCAGGCTGGCGAAGCTTAACAATGCTGTGCTAACGACGCCATTGAAGCTAACTTAGCAACCGGACCGCACAGAGCTATGCTAAAAACATTAGCTCTCCACCTACGCCAGCCAGCCCTCATCTGCTCATCAACACCCGTGCTCACCGCGTTCCAGCGATCGGCGGAAGGACAAAGGACTTCACCCGATGCGTTTGGCGGCCCGGAGACGTAGGAAGTCAAGGTGAGGTCGGCGGCTAGCGCGTCTGCTCTCCAACAAAGTCCTCCTGGTTGTGTTGCTGTAGTCCGCTGCTAATACACCGATCCCACCTACAACTGTCTTCTTTGCAGCCTTCATTGTTCATTAAACAAATTGCAAAAGATGTCCAGAATACTGTGGAATTATGAAATGAAAACAGAGCTTTTTGTATAGGATTCTACGGGGTACCATAACTTCCGTTAAACTGACTTCGTCACGCGCATACGTCATCGTACCGCGACGTTTCAGCCGGATATTTCCCGGGAAATTTTAAATGTCACTTTATAAGTTAACCCGGCCGTATTGGCATGTGTTGCAATGTTAAGATTTCATCATTGATATATAAACTATCAGACTGCGTGGTCGCTAGTTGTGGGTTTCAGTAGGCTTTTAATTTAAGAATAGGGACGGCGTGGCGAAGTTGGTAGAGTGGCCGTGTCAGCAATCGGAGTGTTGCTGGTTACTGGGGTTCAATCCCCACCTTCTACCATCCTAGTCACGTCCGTTGTGTCCTTGGGCAAGACACTTCACCCTTGCTCCTGATGGCTGCTGGTTAGCGCCTTGCATGGCAGCTCCCGCCATCTGTGTGTGAATGGGTGAATGTGGAAATACTGTCAAAGCGCTTTGAGTACCTTGAAGGTAGAAAAGCGCTATACAAGTATAACCCATTTAATTATTTAATATTTTTCAACATATTAAGCAAAAAGGTATCTTTTTTAATTTTTTTCTACCAAGAAAAGTGCACTTGTTATTAGTGAGAATATACTTATTTTAAGGTATTTTTGGGTTCATTGAGGTTAGCTAATTTTACTTGTTTTGGAATGTCTTAACAAGCCAAATTTTCTTGTTCTATTGGCAGATAATTTTGCTTAGTTCAAATAAAATGCCCCTATTTTTTTTTTTTTTTTCTTGTTTTTGAACACTGACTTTTTGCAGTGTAGCGCATAATAGGCAAACAACAGGTAGTTGGAGATAAGACAAGATGGCCGACCTGAGGGAGGTCAGACGGAAAAGTCCGGAACAAAAAGAGAGAAAAGGTTGGTGATGGATTGTTCTTCTTTTTTCCGTCTGCACATTCTACATAATGCCTGCACAGCACTTTAGTAGAGGGAAAAAAAAGTATCTGAGATTTATGAAACAAGTTACTGTTAGCATAGCGTGGATTATGTTGTTGTCATGAGAAAGAGGTCCTCAGTGCACATCGTCGTGGGTGTGTTTCTTTTCAAAGTTTGTGTGTGTGTGTTTGTGTGCCTTTTAATGGAGAGCTGCAGATTATTTTCTTGATGTTTTTAGGCCGCCGCCATCCATCAAAGGCACAGGCTAATGGAGGTCAACTTTCTTCTTCTTCCTCCTCCTCCTACCATGACCTCACACACTCGTAAGTCTGTGTGCGTGTGCGTGTGCGTGTGTGTGTGTGTGTGTGTGTGTGTGTGTGTGTGTGTGTGTGTGTTCTGGCAATGCTTACTTAATGGGGACATTGCTCTGTTTACACAGTCACCTTTAGGGGACCTCTGACGGTATGGGGACAAAAAAACAGGTACCTTAAATGGAAACCTTTTTAAATGATAGTCAGATCCATTCTGAAGCTTTGGCCCATAAAACATGTTTGAAATTTGGGTTACTTTGTTTACGTGTTTCAAATATTTGATAAAAGAGAAAATTAATTTTCTTGAAAAGTGAAACATTTGTTATCCTGGCATTAATAGTACATTGATTCTGTATGGTATCCATCCTTAGTTAAAACTAAAATATTTTTCCAAAAACATCTGGTTTAGTGTTCGTTAGGATGACATTTTCATACAGCATGATTATAAAACATGATTACCTTAAAGTATGATTCACATTCAGAATGTTCCATCCTTCTATATATGGTAGTTGGAGTTGCGGACAACTTCATTACTGCTAAATAGCAGTTTTCAGTAATGTCACAGAAGATGCAGGATTTGCTTTAACATTTAAGTGGTGAAACTTCCTATAAGAGGACAGCTGTAGTGCTGTATTCTGAGGATCATGTCATATTTAATTTGAACCTTTTTTTTTTTTTTAATGGTCCTCAGTAGTCACGTACAAATTTGTGTGAATTATGCAAAAGTATTTAAATTTGGTCCCCATGAACCATATTAACTCTTTTTCCCCAGGGTACCCAGTAAGAATGATCAGCACATTACTTCATCAATCAGAGATTTAAAGACGTGTATGAGCTAAATGGGCAGTGGCCATTTTACCAAACATTTTTTATGCCTCCACAACCTGTAGAAAGGGTGGTCCCCACAAGTGATGATCAAAAACTTGGTCCCCATTCCAAATGATAACCAGTATGTGTGTGCGTGTGCGTGTGTGTGTGTGTGTGTGTGTGTGTGTGTGTGTGTGTGTGTGTGTGTGTGTGTGTGTGCTCACGAGACTGGAAATTAATGGAATAATTTGTGATGACCTATGATGAGAAGCTCCAGAAGAGCCTCGTGGAGGAGGTAGGATGATGGCGATGAGGAGGCGGAGAGTCATCCATTCATCTTTAGGGAGTTAAGGAAGCAAATGAGGAAGTAGGAAGGCGCTTGGTTAGTGTGACAGATGAGCTCTGCGATTGGACGCGACACACCGATGGGTGGAGTCACCAGCTGATTGGCTGATTGATGGTCATGTCGTTAGCGGGCTCCCCGTTAGTCCCGCTCGGTGGCGCGAGGCAAATGGATGTTTATTCACCTGACAAACATCTAATGACACTGCTAATGCTAACATGTGCTTTATTCCACCACACGACATCAACATCACTTTAACACTTTAGTAGCATCTTTTTTGGACTGATTCACTTAGGCTAGTGGCTTTAGCCTCACAGCAAGTATATCAAAGTAAATTTCACATTTTCACAATCTCTACTTATTTTGGCACCACTTACTCTTCCAAGGATTGTTGTGCAAGAATGGTACTGTACACACACATACACACACACACACACACACATACACACACACACACACACACACACACCCTGGCCCTGTCAGGACTTTATGATGACACAGAGATTCGATGTGTTTACTTGTTTTATACTCTAAAGCACAGGTATCAAACTCAAGGGCCGGGGCCGCGACATAATTTTACCTGGAAATGTTATGTGTCAATAAAGTACTTAATATTTTCTCACTAAATGTAATCTATTTTTTTCATTTTGACAGAAAAAAAATATATGTACTGCTTGAAATTGCATAACTTTTCAACTTTAATAGTATCCAATATTGCAACAAATATTACAATATAGTATCATACTACATGTTTTTGTCTCCATAGAAATACTTAACTTTACAGCAAACTACCCATCAAATTAATAAAAATGACAATACATTTTACGTTCTTTACAGCATATTACTGTAAATTGAAAAAAAACTACGACTTTTTTTTGCGTTAAAATTCTGTTGACTGAGCTGCCAGTTTTTGACTGTAAAATCTACGGTCGTTGTTTTTAACGGTGTATTACTGTAAATGGAAAGACGGTACTTTTGTTTTTACGGTAGAAAAACTTTCAACCAAGTTGCCAGAATAAAAAAATAACTTTTACTGTTTTTCCATTAACAATATAATGTTGTAAAAACCAATGTAAATTTAACACAATAATTCTGGCAACTAAGCTGCCATCTTTTTTCGTAACCCCCCCTCCCCCACCCCAAAAAAAACAGTGATACTGTTTTTCCATTTACCGTAAAATGTTGTAAAAAAAATAAATTAAAAAACACTATATTTTACAGTAAAATGTTGTAAATGTAAAGTTTTTACTGTAAAATCGACAGTTTACTTAAAACAATTTATATAGTTACTAATGAAATCCAGAGGCAAATTCATACATTATTCACTGTTACAAGCGGCCCTCTGATGGCAGCCTTATATAACTGCCATATGGCCCTCAATGAAAACCAGTTTGATATGGAAGTAGAATTGTCTCACATCAACTTATATATATCAATATGATATTAATACATATGCATATATTAATAAATATACAAATACAAATGTGATATACAAATAAATAATTTGTATAAACGCGTATTTGTAAATATATTTTTGAGATTTGAAAATATATTTTTGAGATTTCAATATAAATATGCTTGATTTTGTATTTGTATTTGTATTGAATTTGCATATGTGGATTGCTTTTTTGCTTTTGTGTCGATGAGACATTCCTCCCACAAACCAGGGGCCGTACTTATCAAGCTTCTTAGAATTACTCCTAAGAAGTCTGCTAAGAGTTGACTTAAGAGTAAATAAATTCTTCGCTGAAAGCTGCACTTAATAGTTAGTTATCAAGCGTCTTACTCACACTTTCAGCGAAGTGTAGGACTGAATCTTAAGTGTCACACTCAGAGCTGAATTACGACATTACTATGTGCCGTAAACGGAATTTTAGGTGACGTCATTTCTGTGTCCATAGAAATGACCAATCACGGAAGGGAATCCGTTGTCTAAGAATAAACAAATATCTTGGAAATATTTAAGTGGACAATGGGAGTGTATATTTTGACAATAAACTACAAAATAATACAAAACAAACTAGTCCCCGCCGGCACTCACGCTACCGCTCCCTCTCTTCTATCGCCCACACACTCACTGACGTCACTCACCTCACGGCCACACACATACGCTACTGTCATAACATTTTCTTTCCAATTCATTAATTAGGCAACTAATTTGAAACTGGTGTGGGTGGCTCTATATATACTAGCCCACTGCAGACACATGCAGAAATCAACAAGGAATCGAAAAGTATTAAATCTGTGACAAAAATAATATCCGCTCTGTCTAAACGATACCGTTTGATCAGCTGCTCGTCATAAAAAAAACAACAACATTGTTCCGTTCCCTGAACGTTCGCGCACGTCTCTCTCGCCTCAGTGCCATCTCCTGCTGGCAACTCCTAACCACTTAAGACACCTCTGAAGGTCTCTTAAATATCGTGGAGAGTAGGAGTGATTCTTATACTTAAGAACGTTGATAAAAACCTTTTATTCTTAAGTTTGAGAGTAGGACTACATTTCGCAAATTCTCAGGACTTAAGTGTAGAATGGCACTCTAAGAAGCTTGATAAGTACGGCCCCAGATGCACAAATAAATGTGACCTACACACTCCCCTGAACAACCAGCGGAGGGCACATTGCACTGTTAATAGATCAGTATCTACATCGTGACTTTGATTGATTGATTGAAACTTTTATGAGTAGCTTGCACAGTACAGTACATATTCCGTACAATTGACCACTAAATGGTAACACCCAAATATGTTTTTCAACTTGTTTAAGTCGGAGTCCACGTTAATCAATTCATGGTAATGTAATGGTAATGACAATTTCATTAAACGTCATTGATACAATAAAATAAGCAGCTAGCACGGTCTTTCAGATTAACTGGATAAATAAGAATTAGCTAATACAATGCTAACATTAGCAAGTTCAGGCCCTTTGTGCGTTCTCTCTGTAAAGACGTGGATTGTTTTTGTGCAGAGAACTCCGGGCATTTTGCATATAATGCATATAATGCTCTGTGACTGAGACCGTTCTGGCTGCAGTGCCCTCTGCTGGTTGTTCAGGGGAGTGTGTCGGTCACATTTATTTGTGCATCTGGTTTTTGGGAGGAATGTCTTATCGACACAAAAGCAAAAAAGCGATCCACAAATTCAATACAAATACAAAATCAAGCATATTTATATTCAAATCTCAAAAATATATTTACAAATACATGTTTATTTATATAAATTCTCGATTTATTAGTATGTCACATTTTTATATTTACATTTTATTTGTATGTATTTTCAAATCTCAAAAATATATTTAAAAATATGCATTTATTTATACAAATTATGTATTTATTTGTACATCATATTTGTATATGTATTAATATATGCATATGTATTAATATCATATTGATATATATAAGTTGATGTGAGACAATTCTACTTCCATAGTTTGACATCCCTGCTCTAAAGTCTTAGTCTTTCTTGTGCGTGAGACAAGGGCGTCCTCGTGTGGTCATTGCAGGATGCTGCACCTTGTTACTAAGTCACTGTGTCTCTGCTACAAAGTTACTGAGCCTCATTATTAACACACCCACGCATACGCACATTAACACGCACGCACACACAGTACTGTACATTGTTATCAAACAAATCAAAAGTTAAGTTAATTGGTTAGCTTGAAGTTATAGTGTCAGCATCAGTAAAAAGTGTTAGTGCTGGCGGTCTAGTCGGGGATCAGAAGCGGGTTAAAAGAGAATCTCCACCGATTGTCACGGAGCTTCCATAGCCTAAATAACCATTTTCAAAGCCGAAGCCGAAGGCAGGGTAGAGTGACTGCGTGAAAGTATGCTGGTACGTGTGCAGCAGGATTCTCTCGCCGGATTTCACTTTGTAGAAGGACAGCTCCCCGGCGGAAATGTCCAAAAACACGGCTACCTTTTTGGATATGGGAACGGAGTCTTGCTCCAGGTCTACAGTTCTGTCGTCATGCCGCACAGTGTAATAGCCATCCTCATTGCAGCGCAGCGCCCAGGAAATATCTGTGCGCCCCAGGCAGATGTTGGCACCCTCTCCGATCCGCCTAAGTCCGGCATATGTCACAGCAATGTAGACCTCCCCTTCCCAGTCCACCTCCCAGTAGCAGCGTCCCACGAGCCTGGCACCACACAGAACCTGACGCCACAAATCAAACCTCTGTGGGTTTGTGGGATATGGCTGCACCTCCTCCACTACGGTTACCTTCCTGCAGTGGTCAGAGAGACTGAGGTTTCTGTGGGCAGTGTTGGGATCCAGAGTGGGTCTGCATATATCTGACAACACAAGGAGACGAGGACAATTCTTAACTGCTTATGTCTTTTTTTTAACTAGATTAAGTTTGTCTTACATTTTTTGATGCCAGGAATCAATCGATCTATGCTGCCATGCTCCAGGCTGAAGAAAGACACAGCGCATGACTATTTGACTAAACACTCTTTAAAGATCAGCTAATTTTCTTATAATACTTGACAATCTTCAGGCAGGAACTGGGATCCTTTTGGGTCTCCATCAGGGCCGTTCTTCCTTCCTCTCCTGGGTGATTGTAGCTCAGGTCCAGCACTCGCAGGTGAGAGGGGTTTAACTTGAGAGCCTTGGCCAGTGACAAGCAGCCCACCATGGTGATAATGCAGCCTGACAGCCTGGAACAAACACACATTAGGACTGACAGCCTGGAACAAACACACCTGATTGATTACCTTTACTTCAAAAGCTCTTGGAAATGTGTTTTCGCTGTAACTTGTTCTGACCTGAGCATCTGCAAAGTGCATTGTGGTGTCTTTAGTCCAGCCGAGAGAAGCTCAATGCCTGCATCATGGAGGTCGTTGTCGCCAAGATCCAGTTCCCGCAGGTTGGAATGCGAGCTAAGAACAGAGGCCAAGAGCTGACAGCTGCTCTTTGTCAGGTTGCAGTTGTTAAGCCTGAAGACGAAACAAGAACTTGAGCTTGCAGCTGGCCAAACATGTTGCATACTGACTTTAGCGCCCTCACAGTGATTTTTGTGAAGCTTTGACCACTGGCAGCAACATGTAAAATCCTATCAGAGATGCCGAGTACCTCTTCAGCTCAAAACACTTCAAAGCTTGGTCAGAGGAGCGTAGGAAGAATACCAGAGCCGACCACATAGAGCGAGGCAGGTCGTCCGTGGACAAACTTCCTGACTTTAGGTACTGTTGGATCTGCTCCAGCAAGGAACTATCCCTCAGCTCATTGAGGCAGTAAAACAAGTTTATGTTGTCCTCTGGAAAGTTCTGATCTATCTGTTTTTTGATTAATTGGATGGTGTCTTCGTTGCTTTCCCAAGAGCCCTCGGAAACTCTAAGTAGGCGCTTCAGGAGATTCTGGTTTGACTGCAAGGAAAGGCCCAATAAGAAGCGGAGGAACAAGTCCAAGAGTCCCTTACTCCTGGAGGCTTTGTGAATAGCTATCTCATGGAGCTTCGTAATGGGTATCTGCTTGCAAAGTGTAAGAATCCCTTCTACTGACAGCTGTGACTCCGCTAAAACGTTCCTGTTGTCATTTAGGAGGGACATCATCACATACAAAGCAGCCAGATACTCCTGCATACTCTGATGGATGAACTCAAATGTTTTTCCCTGTTGGTTTTTATACAGTGGACGTACCTCCTTAAAAACCTCAGTGAACATTCCACAATCCTTTGCAACTTTAAGGACATCAAAGCCACTGTCCTGCAGGTCGTTTTCATAGAAGATCTGACTGTTTTTCATCAGGTGGTGAAAAGCCAGTTTTGCTAAGGCCTGGACATTCTGGATGGCCTTTTTGGCATTTCTCTTCATGGCTATATCCAGGTGGTAGAGCATGAACTCTGTGTACATCTCGGTCAGCGTTTCAGGCAGCTCTCTCTTCCCCGTGTCTAAATAATCCTGAAGAACTGTAGTTGTGAGCCAGCAGAAGATGGGCATGTTGCACATGACAAAAATTGTATGAGATTTCTGGATGTAGGAGACGATATGTTCCTTATTTGGGAACTTCCCCCTGAAATATTCTAGCTTCTGGTAATCATTAAACCCTTTCACCTCCGTTGTACTATCAATGAGGTGCTCAGGGATCTGTCGAGCGGTTGCGGGCCGCGTAGTGATCCACACCCGAGCACATGGAAGTAGGTTCTTCTTGATGAGATGTGCCAACAGAACCTCTAGTGGGTAGACCTTCGTCACGTCCAGGTCTACTTGCGTCTTCTTTTTC
This sequence comes from Entelurus aequoreus, assembly GCF_033978785.1. Taxonomy (NCBI): domain Eukaryota; kingdom Metazoa; phylum Chordata; class Actinopteri; order Syngnathiformes; family Syngnathidae; genus Entelurus; species Entelurus aequoreus. The sequence continues at coordinate 61,859,106 of NC_084742.1, read as the reverse complement.
TTCTCCTTCAGGAATGCTTCCAGCTTGAGGCGGCACTCATCCAATCCGTCCAGCACAAAGACAATCTTAATGGGGGCGCTTTCATAGTCGCGCTTTCCTGACAACTGCAGTCGCATAAAGATGGAGTTTAGCATTTCCAAGCTCAAAGGCTTTGTCTGGTAGATGGAATGTCTGACGAGCTCCGCAAGTGAAAACCTTTTTCCCTTCTCCAAGTTTAGCTCGCGGAAGGTGAAGGGGAAAATAAATTGCACATCTTTGTTAGTTTTTCGACGGGCCCAGTCCATCACGAACTTGTGCACTAAGAATGTTTTGCCAATCCCTGCAATGCCGACAGTCAACAGGGTGCGTACGGGCGCTATCTTTCCACTTGAGCTTTTAAAAATGTTCCGTGGCTCAATAGATTTGTCCCTCGCAGTGCACATTTCCATGTGAAGAGCCTCGTGCTGCGGGTTAGGACTCGCAGGCCCCCCGTACGTGATGTTGAGGTCCATGTAGACGTCATCCATCAGCTGCTGATGGCTGGGCTGAGTTGCACCCTCTTGTGCCTTGACATACAGGTATCGCAGGTTGTCCTGAAACTTCCACTTGTAATCTGCAATCTGCTCGTCAGACACAGAGAATATGGTACCTGTGAAGAAGCAAATGCTGCTTAAAACAAGTGTCCGGCGAGTTCTTCTCCTGCGAGCTGCTCAACTCACTGCTTTGACGCTGAAGAAGAAACTTCTCCCTTTTTGGCGGCAGGTTGAATGTTTTGCTCCCAGGAGCAGAAGCTTTGGAACAAAACCGAAAGTATGTACATTAGATTACAATACATGTTACATGTTTTTCTTCGGACACGTGGCTCATGCCTCACCTCTTAGCTGATCAAAATCTCTGCGTAACTTCTCTGCCAGATTGTATTCCCCGATTTTCTCTAAAATTTTGATAGCCTCCTCCACGGCCTCCTGTCCGTGCCTTTCCTCCAGCTCGCGGATTATGTCTACCAGATCCGCCCTCTTCTCCTTGCTCTGGGGCAGGTGCATGTGAAACTTGAAGTCCTTGAAGCCATCCTGGTTGAGATTGAACTTGAGCGTCTTCCACAACAGCTCTCTGCGCTCCTCCAGATTCATCCTTCCAACATGGACAAACACATTCATTTTGTTATCTTGGTGGTGTTAACATTCATGGACCTACAATAACTTTGTCACATTTAGCCGTCATCATGCAACGCCATAGAGTCCTTGCTAGTGTCACACCACCAGCGAGCAAAGGACTACTGTTTCTTTATCAGCATCTTTTACGAGTTACGGTCATCCACTATCTTCATTTTGTCAAATAACACACAGACTTCCTGCTCTTTTGATTGTGTGACAGGACAACTACGCATCGCTTTTACTTCAAGCTAACTTGAAACGATCAAGTTACGTGTTTGATATAAGACAAAAAATGTTTACATTGAACAACAGTTTGACGATTATTCTCATGATGAATAGTAAATAATGTCATGATAAATAGAGTCATGATCAAGAAGGGACTTAAGTGTGTGTGAGGCATAATTAAAGTGTGTCATGAATAATTGTCAGGATAAATAGTTTGTCAGAAACACAAAATTAGAAAGTCAACTTACGTGCGGTTGTCTTCTCTCGGACACTCTTATGCAATGTGAAAACTTGTGACGCTAGGTCCCAAAGTCCCAGTCGACATGACAACATGATGTCATGACGACCACGCCTACAACGCGTGAGTGTGGGTGTGCGTGACTGACGACACGAATGTGACACAAACACAAATAGAGAGTGTAGACGTCGTTCAACTTATATTCAATTGAATGGACTGCAAAGACAAGATATTTATGTTTGAACTGAGAAACTTATTTTTTTTGGGCAAATAATCATTAACTTAGAATTTAATGGCAACAACACATCGCAAAAAAGTTGGCACAGGGGCATTTTTACCACTGTGTTATACGGCCTTAACTTTTAACAACAGTCAGTAAATGTTTGGGAACTGAGGAGACCAATTTTTGAAGCTTTTCAGGTGGAATTCTTTCCCATTCTTGCTTGATGTACAGCTTAAGTTGTTCAACAGTCCGGGGGTCTCCGTTGTGATATTTTAGGCTTCATATTGCGCCACACATTTTCAATGGGAGACAGGTCTGGACTACAGGCAGGCCAGTCTAGTACCCGCACTCTTTTACTACAAAGCCACGCTGTTGTAACATGTGGCTTGGCATTGTCTTGCTGAAATAAGCAGGGGCGTCCATTATAACGTTGCTTGGATGGCAACATATGTTGCTCCAAAACCTGTATATACCTTTCAGCATTATTAGTGCCTTCACAGATGTGTAAGTTAACCATGCCTTGGGGACTAATACACCCCCGTGCCATCACAGATGCTGGCTTTTCAACTTTGCGCCTGTATCAATCCGGATGGTTATTTTCCTTTTTGTTCTGGAGGACACAACGTCCACAGTTACCAAAAACAATTTGAAATGTGGACTCGTCTGACCATAGAACACTTTTCCACTTTGTATCAGTCCATATTAGATGAGCTCAGGCCCAATGAAGTCGGTGGCGTTTCTGGGTGTTGTTGATAAATGGCTTTTGCTTTGCAAAGTAGAGTTTTAACTTGCACTTACAGATGTAGCGACCAACTGTAGTTACTGACAGTGGTTTTCTAAAGTGTTCCTGAGCCCATGTGGTGATATACTTTACACACTGATGTCGGTTTTTAAGTTAAAATTAAAGTTAAATTACCAATGGTTGTCACACACACACTAGGTGTGGTGAAATGTGTTCTCTGCATTTCACCCATCCCCTTGTTAACCCCCTGGGAGGTGAGGGGAGCAGTGAGCAGCAGCGGTGGCTGCACTCGGGAATCGTTTTTGGTGATTTCACCCCCAATTCCAACCCTTGATGCTGAGTGCCAAGCAGGGAAGTAATGGGTCCCATTTTTATAGTCTTTGGTATGACTCGGCCGGGGTTTGAACTCACGACCTACCGATCTCAGGGCGGACACTCTAACCACAAGGCCTGAGGGATTGAAGGTCACGGGCATTAAACGTTGGTTTTCAGCCATGCCGTTTATGTGCAGTGATTTCTCCACATTCTCTGAACCTTTTGATGATATTACAGACCTTAGATGGTTAAATCCCTAAATTCCTTGCAATAGCTGGTTGTTGTTCTTTAACTGTTCGACAATTTGTTGGCAAAGTGGTGACCCTCGCCCCATGCTTGTTTGTGAATGACTGAGCATTTCATGGAAGCTGCTTTTATACCCAATCATGGCACCCACCTGTTCCCAATTAGCCGGTTCACCTGTGGGATGTTCCAAATAAGTGTTTGATGAGCATTCCTCAACTTTCTCAGTCTTTTTTGCCACTTGTGCCAGCTTTTTTGAAACGTGTTGCAGGCTTCACAGTGTTTCCCATAAACTGCCAAGATACCTGTGGCGGTGGGGGCGTGGCTATGGGCGTGGTCACCATGACATCATTGAGTAATTTGCATAATTTACTACAATGATATGATTTTCTCTAAAAAGGCTCAAAAAATTTATACTTATTAATAATAACAGTTTTGTTTTAAACGGTGATCCATCCATCCATCCATCCATTTTACAATATAATTACAACACTTTATGTACATATTTATATACAGATTTGAACAATAAGTTATTCACTGAAATATATTTATTAATTGTGGTTCTTACAAAAAATATATCTTATAAAATATAAAAGCTAAAATGTCTCTCAAAGCTCTGCCCCTTTAATTAGTGCATACTAAATAATTTAACTTTAGCCTACTACTACAACCATATTATTTACCAGCAACATAATAATTTCTCTCTTTCTATCCCCTCATGCTCCGGCCCGGCTGCACCAAATGATAATATAAATACATTTAATGAAGTCAAATACAAATAAGGCAACAAGAGAAGTATCCTACACTTCTCTTTTGTAAAGTAAATCTGAACAGCCGATATGGGCATCTACATCAACTATATGATTTGCCTGAAAAGCTGGACAGGACAGAAAAAGAAAAAAAATCTATTTGTGGCGGACGTAATTCTTTCGTGGCGGGCCGCCACAAATAAATGAATGTGTGGGAAACACTGCATCAAATTCCAAATGTTTGTACAGTGAATGTAGCTGTATAGTATGTGTATGTGTGTGTTTGTACAGTGAATGTATATGTACAGTATGTGTATACAGTATGTGTGTTTGTACAGTGAATGTATATGTACAGTATGTGTGTGTTTGTACAGTGAATGTATATGTACAGTATGTGTATACATTATGTGTGTTTGTACAGTGAATGTATATGTACAGTATGTGGATGTGTTTGTACAGTGAGTGTATATGTACAGTATGTGTATGTTTGTATAATGAATGTGCGTGTGGATGTACGAACTTTGAGTGTGTAAATATGTACTGTATTTGTATATGTATGTGGGAGCGTAGGTACCTATGTATGTATGTATGTGAGTATATGTGAATTTGTATGTACAATACATTTGACTCCCAGTGTGTGCGGGAGCCAGAGTACGGCCCCAGCTTCCCCAAGAGCCCAACCCACAAACAGTAGGTGTGGTGCCCAGGGAACCAGGGACCACCGCCCCCACGCAGCCAAGCCGGACAGTGACAGGAACCCCAGAGCCCGGCCCACCGCGCCGCCCACAAGGGCCAGCAGCAGGCAGCAGACAGACGCACCCGTCAGAGGACAAGGCACGAGAAAAGCAGGGGACAGCCAGACCCCAAGCCAGCGAGAGACCACACCCCACACGGGCAGAAAGGCGGGACGCCCCGCCCAAGGGGCCCGGAGACCCCCCGCAACCGGACGGGAAGACCGCCCCCGCCCCACCGGCAACCGGGCCCCCACGAGCCCACACCCCCCACCCCCGGAGAGCGCGGCGAGGCCAGCCCCCGGCCACCCCACCCAAGTTGGCCGCCACAGGACCACCCAGCACGGGGCCACGGGAACCACCCACCCCACCCGCAGGGACCCCAACGATGGAGATGGAACAACCAGCAACCGCCCCGCCAAGTCACCCCCCTGAGGTAGGGGGGGGAAATAAAATAAATAAATAATATTGATAAAATATATTAAAAAATAAAAATAAATAAATAATTAAATCTATTTAAAAAAAAAAAAAGAATTAAAAAAAGATCACAGACATGCTGACACACAAGGTCACTACCGCAACAACTGGCCGACTCGCAGCACCTCGGAATACCCTGTAGCACCAAGCTACCACAGCAGACGCAGGGACCAGACCCAGCAGGCCCCACAATGTGTTAATAATTTCACACATAAGTCACTCCTGAGTATAAGTCGTACCCCCGGCCAAGCTATGAAAAAAAACTGCGACTTATAGTCCGAAAAATACGGTATATATATGTATAAAAACGTATGTGTGTATATATATTTGCATATTTGTATATATATGAGTGTGTATATGTATGTATATGTATGTGTGTATATATGCATGTATATACAGTATATATATATTTGTGTGTGTGTGTGTGTGTGTGTGTGTGTGTGTGTGTGTGTGTGTGTGTGTGTGTGTGTGTGTGTGTGTGTGTGTGTGTGTGTGTGTGTGTGTGTGTGTGTGTGATACAGTAGATACATAAATATAGAGTTACATTTTATTCTTACTTGTTTATTTTTTTATATTGTTAAAAGTCGAGGGGAAATTCAAAATAGTGATTTCTTTGTCAAGGCATGGGGGTTATTGCACCATCCTAAGGAATGTTTACAATGAAAGCAAAAGGAAAAATTTAATTACATTCAATATTTCAGTAATAGTTGTTAAAATGTTATTTATTCTGATCCACATTTTATCTTACAACTGCTACCATTGATCGTTTACTTAATTAAAAACAATTATTAAACGGTAAAAAAAAAAGAACTATAATAACGGATCAGTCTTCTGAACGTTTTTTTTTCAAAGGAATGGCTCTTCAATCTCTGGCTCCCTTCAAAGAGCCATAAATCCTAATCTTTAGTCTGAGTTGCTGTGACTTAGATTACCATACTAACTCATTAGATTACCATAGTAACTAATTAGATTACCATGGTAACTAATTAGAGTACCATAGTAACTAGTACAATCATGCAAAAGCGCTGATTCCAACCATTGAAATACTTTGTATAGTTCAAGACTTACGGTCATTAGAAAACATCACTGCACATCATAATGGCAGCTACACTTGCTATCTTAAACATCTAAAAAAAAAAAAAAATTGGGGAATGTCCGGCGGGCCAGATTGAAAATCTTAACGGGGCGCATGCGGCCCCCAGGCCTCAATTTTCCCAGGTCTGCTTTACAGATACTGTAATATGATTGTTCATGTTTTTCAGCCAGTACAGATTAGTGTTTTATCGCATTGTGTTGTGCATTACAAATTCAAACGCACTTTGTGCTGACGCAGAAGCTAGCTTACCTCTTGCCGTAGTTAGCTTCTATGGCTAATATCGTAGCACGCCGATGTGTTAGTACGCTAGGAAGAGTTCCTCAGTGTTCCCTCTTACAATAACAATGTTGCAACAGTTTGGTTATTATGCAGGTTATGGGATGTAAATGAAGCATTGTTGACTGTTTTGGAACGCATTTTGAAAATGATTTAGTGGTAAGACTGATTACTCCCGTTAGCTGCATTGCTAACCACCAAGAACGAGCCGATTTTTATGTTAGGATGCGAAAAGAAAATCAACAACTTTTGTCTTCTTGTCTTGCATAATGATTGTGAACGCTAGGTAAAATTCCCCCCAAAAAGTGCAGTTCCCCTTTAAGACAGCTGGAGGTTACACATTCGGAGACATTATTCTTTTTAAAGGATTAGACGTACCAAAACATGCATCAGTGTCTCTAAAAAAACAGAAGACAATCAATCGTGCGGGCCTGAAGGTCGAAAACACAGATGTATACGTGTGAAGGTCGAGTGCGTGTGTGTGTGTGTGTGTGTCTGTGTACACTTGTCTCACTGTCCTTGTCTGGACCAACACCTGAGAAACGACCCTTTCTATGAGGACCTTTTGACTTGTGAGGACATTTGCCTGGTCCGCACAAAGAAAATGCTTAAAGGCCTACTGGAAGCCACTACTACCGACCACGCAGTCTGATAGTTTATATATCAATGATGAAATCTTAACATTGCAACACATGCCAATACGGCCAGGTTAACTTATAAAGTGCAATTTTAAAATTCCCGGCAAACTTCCGGCTGAAAACGTTTCGATATGATGACGTATGCGCGTGACGTCAGCGGTTGAAGCGGAAGTATTCGGAGCCTATTGAATCCAATACAAAAAGCTCTGTTTTCATCTCAAAATTCCACAGTATTCTGGACATCTGTGTTGGTGAATCTTTTGCAATTTTTTTAATGAACAATGGAGACTGCAAAGAAGAAAGTTGTAGGTGGGATCGGTGTATTAGTGACGGACTACAGCAACACAACCAGGAGGACTTTGAGATGGATAGCAGACGCACTAGCCGGCGACCTCACCTTGACTTCCTCCGTCTCCGGGCCGCCGACCGCATCGGTGATCGGGTGAAGTCCTTCGTCGTACCGTCGATCGCTGGAACGCAGGTGAGCACGGGTCGTGATGAGCAGATGAGAGCTGGCGTAGGTGCAGAGCTAATGTTTTTAGCATAGCTCTGTCGAGGTTCCGTAAATGGTAAATGATAAATGGTTGTACTTGTATAGCGCTTTTCTACCCCTTTTTAAGGAGCCCAAAGCGCTTTGACAGTATTTCCACATTCACCCATTCACACACACATTCACACACTGATGGCGGGAGTTGCCATGCAAGGCGCTAACCAGGACCCATCAGGAGCAAGGGTGAAGTGTCTTGCCCAAGGACACAACGGACGTGACTAGGATGGTAGAATGTGGGGATTGAACCAGTAACCCTCAGATTGCTGGCACGGCCACTCTCCCAACTTCGCCACGCTGTCCCCGTAGCTAAGTTAGCTTCAATGGTGTCGTTAGCAACAGCATTGCTAAGCTTCGCCAAGCTGGAAAGCATTAACCGTGTAGTTACATGTCCAGAGTTTGGTAGTATTGATGATCTTCTGTCTATCCTTCCAGTCAGGGGCTTATTTGTTTTGTTTCTATATGCAGTTAAGCCCGATGCTATCACGTTAGCTCAGTAGCTAAAGTGCTTCACCGATGTATTGTCATGGAGATAAAAGTCACTGTGAATGTCCATTTCGCGTTCTCAACTCTCATTTTCAAGAGGATATAGTATCCGAGGTGGTTTAAAATACAAATCCGTGATCCACAATAGAAAAAGGAGAGAGTGTGGAATCCAATGAACCCTTGTACCTAAGTTACGGTCAAAGCGAAAAAAGATACGTCCTGCACTGCACGCTAGTCCTTCACTTTCACGTTCCTCATCCACGAATCTTTCATCCTCGCTCAAATTAATGGGGTAATCGTCGCTTTCTCGGTCCGAATCTCTCTCGCTGCATTGAAAACAATAGGAAAATGTGAGCAGCCCTTCCTCCGGTGACGTCACGCTACTTCCGGTAGGGGCAAGGCCTTTTTTTTATCAGAGACCAAAAGTTGCGAACTTTATCGTCGTTGTTCTATACTAAATCCTTTCAGCAAAAATATGGCAATATTGCGAAATGATCAAGTATGACACATAGAATGGATCTGCTATCCCCGTTTAAATTTAAAAAATTTCATTTCAGTAGGCCTTTAAATGAGCTCCATTGGTGCTGTCACGCCAATTTTCTTCCCATTACAAAAACCTTCCTAGCCCCCATTTACTTCCGGGGTCATTTTCGCTTACGTCATTTCCTCTTACGTACGTCATTTCCTCTTACTGCCCGTCGCTGGGGTTTTTTTTTTTTATAATATAGTCATTTCCTCTTACGTCATTGACAGCGATCGATAGAATCCAAATATCCTGAAAATGGTGGTGTCACTGAATGATATTTGTCTTTATCTTTCCCAGGGGACTTATGTCAAACATCAGCAGGCTTCGAAACATTTCAAGCGGAGTGTTAGGGCCGCTGCTGGGAACTTCTGTCTTCGTGGTAACGTGCAAGAAATATTAATTAATATATAATACTGTTAAATGTCTGTACTACTTTAAATCAACATTATTGTTGAAACCATTTCACTAATATTAATTAATATATAATAATGTTAAATGTCTGTACTTTAAATCAACATTGTTGTTGAAACCATTTCACTAATATTAATTAATATATAATAATGTTAAATGTCTGTCTTCCTTTTTTTCTCTTTCTATCCCCTCCTGCTCCGGCCCGGCTGCACCAAATGATAATATAAATACATTTAATAAAGTCAAAATACAAATAAGGCAACAAGAGAAGTATCCTACACTTCTCTTTTGTAAAGTAAATCTGAACAGCCGATATGGGCATCTACATCTACTATATGATTTGCCTGAGAAGCTGGGCAGGACATTATAAAAATTTTAAAAAAAATTTTAAAAAAATAAAAAAATGTCTGTACTACTTTAAATCAACATTATTGTTGAAACCATTTCACTAATATTAATTAATATATAATACTGTTAAATGTCTGTACTTTAAATCAACATTATTGTTGAAACCATTTCACTACAATGTTGTGTGTGCTGCTGTCCTGTGTAGAAGAGGTCCTGTACTATGGGAACAGAAGGGTCATTTGGACAGAGGAGGAGAAAGTGGCTGTGTTAACCAAAGCCCATGCATGCAGGCCATTTTGGACCACGGAGGATGCAAGCGAAGATTGCTCCCCGGTTTTATTGGCGGTCCATCACAAAGGACACATTGGATTGGGTAAGCAAGCTCCTAGAAGGAAGATATTTGCTTTTAATTTTTATTTTTAGTTGAAACACTCAGGTTAGTAGTTAGTAGTAGGTCGCAAAGTGTTGTGGAATCAAATCATATCTACAATATGTTTCCCTTTATTACTGCTTTTAGGTGCGCACATGTCCTGACTGCCAGCGCTTTGAAAAATTAAAGACCGAGGCACCTGAGCTGAAGCCCATCAAGGTCGTATCACCTTGCTACATGGTTGGTGAGTGGGTTTATTCACACATCCCTCACCTTTTCACGCACAACTATACAAAAACTCAGTCCACATTCAAATATTTGCTAAACTGAGAACTGGAATTCATGCTCTAGGTGCGGACCTCTTTGGACCTGTGAAAAAGTCATCTAAGGGGAACAGATATTGTCTCACTTTGACCGATTATTTCACCAAGTGGGTTGAAGCAAGAACATTCCCAAAAAAGACAGCAGCCAATGTGAAGGAGGTATTCTTTATATTTTGGTGTTTCACTTACCCATGGCCATAATCAGAAAGGGAAAAAGCCACTAAAGTGCATAATTTATTTCACCAAGTGGGTTGAAGCAAGAACATTCCCAAAAAAGACAGCTGCCAATGTGAAGGAGGTATTCTTTATATTTTGGAGTTTCACTTACCCATCAGAAAGGGAAAAAGCCACTAAAGTGCATAATTTATATATATATATATACATATATACAATTGTATTGTAATTATTAGTTGTACTAATATAATTTCTGTGGTGCCCCACAGGCCTTGAGGGACATTTTCTTTACTCATGGTTTGCCTGAAGTTATCCTCACTGACCAGGGCACTGAATTCAAGAAAGAGGTAACTAAATGGTGGTCTTTGACTATTGTACTCTAGGATTGTAATTCAGTCTGAATGTACTCACATGCTTGAATGCAATATTGAATTCTAACCACAACGTTACTGGTAAAATGTTTCATGATTGTCATATTGGTGATGACCAAGCCAGAACTCATTCCCTTGATGTTACAGAGTTACGGAGGTTCTTCCAAACAATATGGTTAGGCTGGAGACCCTGGATGGAAAGCCCAAGCATATGATGACCCCGTATGCATCACTGAAACCTCTGCGCTCGAGTATGTCAAACTGAATGCTGTTTACAGGCATTTTTGTTCAGAGATCTTAATATCCCTCCCCTGTATCATAATATGCCTCCTCTCTCATTTAGGGACTCACCCTGGCTGGCCAAAGGATTCCCCTTCAGCCCCTGTGCTTCCAGGAGATGCTGAAATGCTGACTTCATCATCGGAGGAGGAAACTGAGGTACTTTTTCAGAAAAAAAGTGTTTATGTGTCCATACATGTAGCTTTCTAACTATTTGTATGATTGACACATGTCCAGTGTCATTGTTTCACGGACCATACATATGCTGGCCCCACATCACCCTGGAAAAAGGAGCTGCACCCCGACCAGAAACAACTGGTGAGCAGGTTTCAAGTTGAGTACAATTTTGACATTGGAGCCAGATTATGATTAAAAATATATACATTTATTGCTTTGTGAAGTGGCCAAGGTTATCTTCAAGTCGAGTAATGTAAAATTTTCTCATGAACAGCTCGAGTATGTTTTGGCCTGCGATCGTCCAGCTATGGAACTGATCGTTAAAGAGGGAGGGGTGTGTTTAACCCGAGAAGAGTTTTGGTCTCTCGGGTTGTCCAAAGACATGGACTCCACGGTCAGTACTGTAACTTGACTGCTTATTCCATGGATATGTATAACTTTGTTACATCTGTAATGTGATGACAGATTGGAAATGCTTGCCTCCAGCTGGTTCAGGAAGCTGCTCAGAGACATGTATGATTTCTTAGAGCTGCACAACAGAAGCTGCTTTTGGTCATTAAAAAATCTGATTCAATGGTTAATATAAAAGCTCACATATCCTCATGTTTTTGGATTCAAAACTGTTCCAGGGCAAAGATGTCTTCATTGCCAACATGTATATTGTACCAACGTGGAAGCACAAAGACGTCGATCCAATGTCAAGCCTACCAGTGATTACAATGAAATTTGAATGATAATAGCTACACTAATCTGAAATTTCTTTCTAAAATATTCATAAATGTTTACTACAGAGGGATGCACATCTAAAGGATGCACTCCTCTTCCCAGCGTGGAGCAAGCACAACATTACCCTCTCTGTGTAAGTGTTGAAAAGAAAAATACTGGAGATATCTTATCATTCTTGTGCAATTACATTATTTATGCCTCTTTCTGCATTGACCATTGTAGGTGTTGAGGCCGGCAAAGAGAGAAATTCTCTTGCTGGACTCTCAGTTTGCCCTTTGGCCATCTGGTTTTGGTGATGAGGTATACAGAGCCATCTTTAGGTCCCTTTATAATAATCCTGGCCACAGTTCCATTTTGGCCACTTTTTGTTCCAGCCATGTTCTGGTTTTGGCTATGGTTCTGTTCTAGTCATCTTTCCCTTCCCCGCTATGCTCATGTTTTAGACATGTTCTTCTTTCGGCTATGTTCCCATTCTAGCCATGTTCCAGTGGTGTACTACAGGGGTCCCCAACCACAGAGTCATGGACCAGTACTGGTGAAACAATATTTTGTTCATGCTTTGGCAGTGTTCTAATAGAATTTTCACTTGTTTATTTACAATTTGTCTTCATGTTTAAATATGCCAAGTGGCTTATTTCATTTTATTTTATTCACATTTGGCTTTTTTACTGCAGGAGCATTGCACAGCACATCGTCCCGGGAAGCTGGAGTGAGCTCACTGGAAAAGACATGCAGGTAATAGGTTTACTCTATAAAATATAAATTTCTTGTAGTAAACCCAAAGGCTGTATACATTTTCATGGTGCTAATGTGTATTACCAGGAGATCCCACGCCAGACATTGGGGAATGACTGTGGTGTTTTCATGCTCATGGTAAGTTGAGCATTTTTAAAGAAGTAGGTTAAACTTCCCCCACAATGATGTGAAACACAGCATCAAATTACAAAAATATTTGGTTGCAATTATTGCTTCCAGAGATATTCCTATCCATCACATTTCCAGTATTGACGTTGACGGCTCTTTTAATCAATTTAGTAGATTATTACAAAGTAGAGAAATATTTTTTTCATTACACAATTATTACATGTGCTCAGAAAAATGACTATTTTCTATTTTTAGTACTCCCTCTGGCTCTGTACGGACACTACTTTTCACTACAGTGTGGTAAGTATTTAGATATTTAAAAGATTTCAAAATAAGCGGCTCTGAGAGGTAAAAATAATGAACTCATTGTTATATCTGCTCTAGCTGGACATGCAGTCAATCCGGCATTGGTGGTGTGTCCTTCTAATGGAGCGCTTTGGCATTGAAGGGTAGGAGAACTTCTTGAAATATATGATGTATTGTTTATCATGATTAGTAACTGCCTGTGATGAGGTGGCGACTTGTCCAGGGTGTACCCTGCCTTCCGCCCGAATGCAGCTGAGATAGGCTACAGCGACCCCAAAAAGGGAAAAGCGGTAGAAAATGGATGGATGGATGGATTAGTAACTGTAATCTGAAGAGCTTTTCTTCAATTTCCCCAAAGGCATGGCCAGAGGTTCTGTTATTGGACAGACAAGGCGAGCGGCCTATTGCAGGGCATTCTTTAGCCAGTCTTTAGGGTATCTAGAACTCAGTCCAGGCCATCGAGTGCGTCATCAAAGAATATCTGAATACAGTACTGGTATGCCATGACACAAAAGTGAATAAATTGTATCATACTTATGTTGCTCCATAAAAAAAAATGATTGGAGAAATATGTAAGCTGGGGGAAAAAATAACTGGTTCAAAAATAATAATCTAATAACCTTTATTGGTTTGTACCTTGATGTGGTTTAAGAGCTTTTCACTATAACATGTCTACTTCTGAGGTGACCACCACTTGTGATTATAATTGACGCTTTGTCCTTTATCTGTGTTCCCCATTCTGCAGCTCGTGCAATGTTTGGAACAAAACATTTGTAAACAATGAAAAATCATTTTACATTGCAGTTTTTTGTCTCATTTTAAAGTCTTGAAGAAATACCCAAGGTTTTTCTTTATTTTTATGTTCTTATTCTAAATACTGTCGTTTGTCTGACCACGGGTCATCTGACTTCACTGAGGTACATACGTGCACATAAATGTAATTTTAATTTAGTTCACTTACACAGATAACTAAAAAAAACTGAATTAAACAAATAAATTTAGTTTTAATAAAGTTTGATAATGTTGATTGATAATGAATTAACTTATTGTACACTGTTATTCATTTCCGCATATGTCCACAAGTCAAATGTGCAGTCAGGAATATCCTCAAATTAATTTGTCAAATTAATACTTGTCCGATTAATAGACGTTTTGTTAACGCTGTATTATAAAAAAGAGTCAAACGAAGTGCTATCGATCGCTGTCAAAGACGTAAGCGGAAATGACCCCGGAAGTAAATGGGTGCTAGGAAGGTTTTTGTAATGGGAAGAAAATTGGCGTGACAGTGCTAAGGAATGATCTGTATCAATTTCAGAGAGGGTCCTCTTAAGACACGGTAAACCCAAAAAACTGTGTGTGCGCGCAAGTGCTCTATGGGTGGCACTTCTCATGTACTGCAGTCTCTCTCGTAAGGACGAAATCCAATTTTCTGATTGGCTAAGGAGGGTAAAATATGTGATTGGCCATTTGGGTCATGTGACCACATAGCAGCGTGATTCCCAGGTACAAGGTGAAAACTTTAGGCATGCAGTGCATTTAAATTGGAAAAAAAATGCTGATAAATTATTTTTGAAAAATCTTAATTTTATCATGAAGTACACTAAAATATGAAAATGTGTGTGTGTGCCTAATCAAATTAAGTTGAAGACAAAAATGTGAATTTAAGTGTATATTTGCCATAATATTCTGACAGGATAGAGCAGGGGAAGAAGGAGCTGTACTGGAAGGCAAAGCTCTCAATTTACCTTTTGGTTATGACCGAAAGGACAAGATCTCGGGTACAAGCGGCTGAAATGAGTTTCCTCCGTCGGGTGTTGAGGCTCTCCCTTAGAGATACGGTGAGAAGCTCTGTCATCCGGGAGGAGCTTAGGGTAAAGCCGCTACTCCTCCACATCGAGAGCAGCCAGATGAGGTGGTTCACACATCTGGTCAGAATTCCCCCTGGACGCCTCCCTGGGGAGGTGGTTAAGGCACGTCAGATCGGTAGGAGGTCACAGGGAAGACCCAGGACACGTTGGGGAAACTATGTCTCCCGGCTGGCCTGGGAACGCCTCGGTATCCCCCGGCCGGAGCAGGTCAAAGTGACTTGGTAGAGGGAAGTCTGGGCTTCTCTGCTTAGGCTGCTGCCCCCGCAACCAGGCCTCGGCTAAGCGGAAGAAGATGGATGGATGGTCGTGCAGGGGTTATCATGAAGAAGAGGCTGGATGAAGTACTAAGAAGCATGATGGGATGCAACTTGAATAAAAAAATATGACCAGTGTGTGATGATCTGTCACATTCACGTCTGGTTTGGTTTCCTTAGTTTGTGTTTATTTCCTGTCAGCGCTCTTATTTTAGTTCCACTTCCTGCATGTCTCCCTGAGCGCTCGTTTCCCTCACCTGTCCCTGATTGGCAGCCTGGCACAGCTGGTTCCAGTTGCCAATCAGGCTGCTATTTATGCCTGCCTCGCCCTCCAGTCAGGGCTCGATGATTGTTTCCTGGTTCCTGTTTTCCTGCACGTGCACTTACCAGTTGCACTATTTCCTTTTTTGGCATTAAAGTCATGTTTACCTGCGCTACGCCTGCCATCTCTGCATCTTGGGGTTCAAGACCATCAGAACCTGACACAGTATGGAACCTATCGGGATCCAACTCCTTCACACTGTGTGGGATCGAATTACAGTCTGCAGATTGAGAGTTGAGTGTGCTAGCCCGGTAACGTGCCAAAAAAAGCCTGAGTTGTCAGCTCAATGCCCAGCGTGAACGCTTCAGGCGTCATGGAGTGAGGTTTAATAACGTTCTACTGCACATCCTCAAGTATTACATGTTCTCACATTAAACAACCACTTTTAACGTCCAAACAGTCTAAGGCAGTGGTCTCCAACCACCGGGCCGCGGCCCGGTACCGGTCCGTGGAGCGATTGGTACCGGGCCGCACAATAATTTTTAATATTTTTTTTTATTAAATCAACATAAAAAACACAATATATACATTATATATCAATATAGATCAATACAGTCTGCAGGGATACAGTCCGTAAGCACACATGATTGTATTTCTTTGACAAAAAAAAACAAAAAACATAACACCCCCCCACCCCAGCATTTGGATTCACTTTTCTTTTCATATAATTTTATTCATTTTGGTATTTGTTTGTTTATTTATGTTCACATTTTTTAGTAATTGTTATTCTAGATTTATTTCTACTTATATATATATATAATGTTTATATATGTGTGTGTATATATATGTATGTATATATATATGTGTATATATATATATGTGAATATATATATATGTATGCTGTATATGTATGTATGTATGTTATATATATGTATGTATGTATGTACAGTATATATGTACGTATGTATGTATATGTGTATATATGTGTATGTATGTATGTAAATATGAATATGTGTGTGTATATATATATATGTGTATATATGTATCTATGAGTGTCTATATATATATATATATATATATATACACGTGTGTGTGTGTATGTATGTGTATATACAGTATACTGTATGTATATATATATATATATATAAATGTGTGTGTGTGTATATGTATATGTGTGTATATATATATATATATATATATATATATATATATATATATATATATATATATATATATATATGTCTTACAGTAGATACATGAATATAGAGATATATTTTTTCTTACTTGTTTATTTTTTCTGTATTGTTAAAGTTTGAGGGGAAATTCAAAATAGTGATTTCTTTGTCAAGGCATGGGAGTTATTGCACCAACCTAAGGAATGTTTACAATGAAAACAACAAAAGGAAAAATTTAATTACAGTCACTATTTCAGGCTAGTTTCCATTAATAGGGTAATAGTTGTTAAAATGTTATTTATTTTGATCCACATATTATCTTACAACTGCTACCATTAAACGTTTACTTCATTAAACAAAATAAATCAAACGGTTAAAAAAATAAAAAATAAATCTATAATAACGAATCACTCTTTTGAACGGTTCTCTCAAATGAACGCCTCTTCAACCTCCGGCTCCCTTCAAAGAGCCATAAATCCTAATCTTTAGCCTTTAACTTCCGGGTTCGAATCACGTTGAGAATCATTCCGCCACCAGGGGGCGCCAAATTACACACCGAGACGCCGGCAGGCAACATGAATGAGCTAATCATGTCGTGTGTGCGTGGCGCGCTCTGTTGAATGAATCACGGCCTTAGCGACCTGTTGAATGAGGGGCTCCTCCAATCTCCGCCCCTGCCGGCCTGAGCCGGAGTGGAGAAGGAGCGCTCACCAGAAGCTCGTCCGCACGCGCCACGGTCACTTCGAGGCGGCAAAGGACACGCGCAGGTAACGGTCGCTTTGTGACGTCACTCAACGTCAATTCTCCTTGTCGATTGAACTTTTAATGTTTGTGTTGTGTTGTTTCCAAGTTTGAAAAGAGTAAGAGGTTCAAATAGTATCAAAGTTGTTTACGTCTTTTATTATTTATTATTATTATTTTCCAGTCTTTTTTGACAATACTAGAAAATATATGACTGCCGTTAATAAATACTTGTCAATGTTTCATGTGCTCTGTAGGCATGTCGGCACTCCTCCTCATCCTCGTCCTGGCCCCCGCCGCCATGATGCTGGAGTATCGTTACCACAGCAACGGCGAGATGGAGCGTTACCTCCGGCAGGTCAACGCGTCCAACCCCGACATCGCTCACCTGTACACCATCGGCCATTCGGTCGCAGGTACGCACAGGGGGTGACATGACACCTGGTGTGTGGTTTGTGTGGTCACGTAAACCTCCAAACAAACTGGATAATCTCATGCGGGACGTCCTAATCTGGCCAATCTCTCTCTCACACACACACACACACTGGACACACGCCAGTTGGTGTCCTGGATGAACTCAGATTAGCTGTCTGTGTGTGCCAGAAGACAAAATGTAGAGAATGACAAGACGTGGAGAAAAGTGACAAGTGTTTGTGTGTCAGTGTAGTATTCTCTGTAGTATTTGCACCTGGCTCGCTGACAACAAGCTATCCATACACTTGGGTAAAACGGAATCCATCCTATTTGGGTCCCACATCAACCTTAAAGGCCTACTGAAATGATTTTTTTTTATTTAAACGGGGATAGCAGATCTATTCTATGTGTCATACTTGATCATTTCGCGATATTGCCATATTTTTGCTGAAAGGATTTAGTATAGAACAACGACGATAAAGATTGCAACTTTTGGTATCTGATAAAAAAAAAAGGCTTGCCCCTACCGGAAGTAGCGTGACGTAGTCAGTTGAACATATACGCAAAGTTCCTTATTGTTTACAATGATGGCCGCATGAAGTGAGAGAGATTCGGACCGAGAAAGCGACAATTTCCCCATTAATTTGAGCGAGGATGAAAGATTTGTGGATGAGTAAAGTGCAAGTGAAGGACTAGTGGGGAGTTGAAGCTATTCAGATAGGGAAGATGCTGTGAGAGCCGGGGGTGACCTGATATTCAGCTGGGAATGACTACAACAGTAAATAAACACAAGACATATATATACTCTATTAGCCACAACACAACCAGGCTTATATTTAATATGCCACAAATTAATCCTGCATAAAAACACCTGCGTGTTTGTTATGCTAGCTCCTAGCTCCTATGCTAGCTCCTAGCTCCATAGAACACGCCAATACAATTTAAACACCTGATCAACACACACAATCACTCAGCCCAAAAGACCGTTCACCTAACCCAAGGTTCATAAAGCGTATATATTTAAAAAAAGTTACGTACATACGCAAAAAAAAGTTGCGCACATACGGTCAAGCGATCAAATGTTTAGAAGCCAAAGCTGCATACTCACAGTAGCACGTCTGCGTCTTTGTCATCCAAATCAAAGTAATCCTGGTAAGAGTCTGTGTTGTCCCAGTTCTCTACAGGCGTCTGTGTATCGAAGTCAAAAGTCCTCCTGGTTAGAGTCTCTGTTATCCGAGTTCTTCCATCTTGACTGCATCTTTCGGGAATGTAAACAAAGAAGCGCCGGCTGTGTACTGTTGTTGCTGACTACGTTCGAAAAATACGTCCATTTCGCACCGACAACTTTCTTCTTTGCTTGCTCAGCTTCCTTCTCCATAATGCAATGAACATGATTGCAACAGATTCACGAACACAGATGTCCAGAATACTGTGGAATTATGAAATGAAAACAGAGCTTTTTCGTATTGGCTTCAATGTGGAAGGCATACCCGTGTTCCCCGGTCTACGTCACGCGCATACGTCATCCTCAGAGGCGTTTCGAACCGGAAGTTTAGCGGCAGATTTAAAATGTCACTTTATAAGTTAACCCGGCCGTATTGGCATGTGTTATAATGTTAAGATTTCATCATTGATATATAAACTATCAGACTGCGTGGTCGGTAGTAGTGGGTTTCAGTAGGCCTTTAAAGTGGGTGACATTGTTATCACCAGGAAAGTTGAGGTCACCTACCTAGGTTCCATTCTAAAGGCTAATCTTTCCTGTGATAAAATGGCAACCAAGGTAATCAAAAAGGTCAACCAACGAACAAGATTTCTCTACAGAATCTCCTCTCTGGTCAACAAAAGCACCATGAAGATTCTTACGGGAACTCTCGTTCGACCCTTTTTCGATTACGCATGCACCTCCTGGTACCCTAGCACCTCCAAAACCCTCAAATCTAGACTCCAAACATCCCAGAACAAGCTAGTCAGATTACTTCTAGACCTCCACCCCAGATCACACCTCACTCCTACCCACTTCTCCAAAGTGTGCTGGCTCACTTGCACTGAGCCTAGTCTATAAAATCCGCTACACCTCCCTGATACCGAAGTACATGTCAAACTACTTCCTTAACGTAAATGACCGCCATAACCACAACACCAGGGGGAGCTCCACTAACCACGTTAAACCCAGATTCCGAACTAACAAAGGTCTTAACTCATTCTCTTTCTATGCCACATCAATATGGAATGCACTCCCAACAGGTGTAAAAGAAAGTGTATCTCTACCCTCCTTCAAAACCGCACTAAAAGTTCACCTCCTGGCAACTACAACCCGAAACTAACACCCTCCCCGGATTGTGAATAACCAAATGTATATACTTGTTCTTATGCTTTCTGAGCTCACTATGTTCACTGCTCGCTGTACATATCTTACCAAGTCAGACCTACACTGTTTCAATGTCCATTTCTCTGATGATATAATTGTTGATGACTGAAGTGCTGATATCAACCAAACCTAACCCCCTCCACATCCCAGCCCCCGGATTGTAAATAATTAAATGTATATACTCCGATGATTAACTTGTGTGGTGACTGTATTATGCTGATAGTATATATTTGTACCATAAATTGATTAACGTGGACCCCGACTTAAACAAGTTGAAAAACGTATTCGGGTGTTACCATTTAATGGTCAATTGTACGGAATATGTACTGTACTGTGCAATCTACTAATAAAAGTCTCAATCAATCAATCAGGTCAGCAGCTGTGGGTGTTGGCTTTGGGTCTGAGCCCCCGCCGTCACACTGTTGGCGTCCCCGAGTTCAAGTATGTGGCCAACATGCACGGAAACGAGGTAAGGGAGTACACACACACACACACTCAGAGACCCTCCCTGCTGACAGGAAGTGGGTCTAAACGAGATCAACAAAAGCCATTCAGAGTCGAGCACGCTTTGTGCACACTACTGTGTTCACTGTGTGTGTGTGTGGGGGGTTACAACGTAGGTGTTTTAGACTTAGACTAGACTTAGACTTCCTTTTTATTGTCATTCAAATTTGAACTTTACAGCACAGATAAGAACGAAATTTCGTTACGTAAGCTCATGGTAGTGCAGGATTAAAAAAAAAGCAATAAGGTGCATATATAAATAAATAAATAAATATAAATAATATATAAATATATATATAAAATAAATAAATAGATTACTGTACAGATAAATATATTGCACTTTTTCACATGCGTCCACGTTTATGGATGTATGTTATATTGTCTTTTTTATTCCAGCGAGTTAATCCATTTTGGGGGGAGTTGAGGGGATAATTGAATTATGATGCGTCAAAGTCAAAGCCTGCGGGGCAGATCTATGGCCCCTGGGATGATATTTGATTAGTATCAGAACCGGCCCGCAGGCCACAGCCGCCTGCCGCTGTTTAGGCATTGTGCTCTTAATCGCACACCAAGACTCCACAGAAGTAGAAGCCATTGAAACGAAGCGATCGGCTCCGTTAACCAAAACAAAGTCCATGTTTCCCGAGCCAAACGGCTCAAGTGCGCACGAGCAGACTTTGCGGCGCTTCAGTATTCAGGAAGTAAGCAGTTGCCTAAAATGCATTACTAAATGACGGCTTTTCGGTAAATACAATGTTTAAAGGTGTAACTAACCGTCTGGAATTTTACCGCTGTCTATCACTATACCGTTTATCGTTACATCTAGAGATGTCCGATAATATCGGGCTGCCAATATTATCGGCCGATAAATGCTTTAAAATGTAATATCGGAAATTATCGGTATCGGTTTCAAAAAGTAAAATGTATGACTTTTTAAAACGCCGCTGTACGGAGTGGTACACGGACGTAGGGAGAAGTACAGAGCGCCAATAAACCCTAAAGGCACTGCCTTTGCGTGCCGGCCCAATCACATATTACCTACGGCATTTCACACACACAAGTGAATGCAAGACATACTTGGTCAACAGCCATACAGGTCACTCTGAGGGTGGAGGTATAAACAACTTTAACACTGTTACAAATATGCGCGACACTGTGAACCCACACCAAACAAGAATGACAAACACATTTCGGGAGAACATCCGCACCGTAACACAACATAAACACGACAGAACAAATACCCAGAACCCCTTGCAGCACTAACTCTTCCGGGACGCTACAATATACACCCCCCGCTGCCCCCCACGCCGCCCACCTCAACCTCCACGGGAGAGCATGTCCCAAATTCCAAGCTGCTGTTTTGAGGCATGTTAAAAAAATAATGCACTTTGTGACTTCAATAATAAATATGGCAGTGCCATGTTGGCATTTTTTTCCATAACTTGTGTTGATTTTTTTTGGAAAACCTTGTTACATTGTTTAAAGGCCTACTGAAAGCCACTACTACCGACCACGCAGTCTGATAGTTAATATATCAATGATGAAATCTTAACATTATAACACATGCCAATACGGCCGGGTTAACTTATAAAGTGACATTTTAAATTTGCCGCTAAACTTCTGGTTCGAAACGCCTCTGAGGATGACGTATGCGCGTGACGTAGCCCGGCGAACACGGGTATGCCTTCCACATTGAAGCCAATACGAAAAAGCTCTGTTTTCATTTCATAATTCCACAGTATTCTGGACATCTGTGTTCGTGAATCTGTTGCAATCATGTTCATTGCATTATGGAGAAAGAAGCTGAGCAAGCAAAGAAGAAAGTTGTCGGTGCGAAATGGACGTATTTTTCGAACGTAGTCAGCAACAACAGTACACAGCCGGCGCTTCTTTGTTTACATTCCCGGAAGATGCAGTCAAGATGGAAGAACTCGGATAACAGAGACTCTAACCAGGAGGACTTTTGACTTCGATACACAGACGCCTGTAGAGAACTGGGACAACACAGACTCTTACCAGGATTACTTTGATTTGGATGACAAAGACGCAGACGTGCTACTGTGAGTATGCAGCTTTGGCTTCTAAACATTTGATCGCTTGACCGTATGTGCGCTACTTTTTTTTGCGTATGTACGTAACTTTTTAAAAATATATAAGCTTTATGAACCTTGGGTTAGGTGAACGGTCTTTTGGGCTGAGTGATTGTGTGTGTTGATCAGGTGTTTGAATTGTATTGGCGTGTTCTATGGAGCTAGGAGCTAGCAGAGGAGCTAGGAGCTAGCGTAACAAACACGCAGGTGTTTTTATGCAGGATTAATTTGTGGCATATTAAATATAAGCCTGATTGTGTTGTGGCTAATAGAGTATATATATGTCTTGTGTTTATTTACTGTTGTAGTCATTCCCAGCTGAATATCAGGTCACCCCCGGCTCTCACAGCATCTTCCCTATCTGAATAGCTTCAACTCCCCACTAGTCCTTCACTTGCACTTTACTCATCCACAAATCTTTCATCCTCGCTCAAATTAATGGGGAAATTGTCGCTTTCTCGGTCCGAATCTCTCTCACTTCATGCGGCCATCATTGTAAACAATAGGGAACTTTGCGTATATGTTCAACTGACTACGTCACGCTACTTCCGGTAGGGGCAAGCCTTTTTTTTATCAGATACCAAAAGTTGCAATCTTTATCGTCGTTGTTCTATACTAAATCCTTTCAGCAAAAATATGGCAATATCGCGAAATGATCAAGTATGACACATAGAATAGATCTGCTATCCCCGTTTAAATAAAAAAAAAATCATTTCAGTAGGCCTTTAATGCATCCAGCGGGGCATCACAACAAAATTAGGCATAATAATGTGTTAATTCCATGACTCTATATATCGGTATCGGTTGATATCGGAATCGGTAATTAAGAGTTGGACAATTTCGGAATATCGGATATCGGCAAAAAAGCCATTATCGGACATCTCTAGTTACATCCCTACTCCATTAACAAGTAAAGAGTCAATGGCGGTCACGTCATGTTGTTGCCGTAAATCTTCGTCAATTTTTAGGGCATTAATGCAAATCACAAAGGCGGTCGCGGAAAATGCTGCGGTTAAATTTGAGACCTGCAACATCAAACATTATGTCACTACTGGTCCCACCTTTACAAATAAAAAAAACAAACTTAAAGCCTTGTCTATACTGACGTATAAGATTCATCTGGGACGGCGTGGCGCGGTTGGGAGAGTGGCCGTGCCAGCAACCTGAGGGTTCCTGGTTCAATCCCCACCTTCTACCAACCTCGTCACGTCCGTTGTGTCCTTGAGCGAGACACTTCACCCTTGCTCCTGATGGGTGGTGGTTAGCGCCTTGCATGGCGGCTCCCGCCATCAGTGTGTGAAAGTGTGTGTGAATGGGTGAATGTGGAAATAGTGTCAAAGCGCTTTGAGTACCTTGAAGGTAGAAAAGCGCTGTACAAGTATAACCCATTTACCATTTAGCACGCACCAATACGCCATCAGTGTTGGCGCCAGGGACCAGGGACCCCATCAAGTCATAAAAATGGGGTCTCGATTTTTTGTAACTGTTTTGAAAACCAATGATAAAAGTATGCATTATCCTGTCATATCTCACATTCTCTATTGTGTTTTGGAAAAAGGTTGTCATAAACATTACTTAATTCATTAAAAAAAAAAAATACAAAAGAAAACACATTTTTATACATATGTAAATGTATTCAGTTATAAACATTCATGGGCAGCACGGTGGCACAGGGGTTAGTGCATGTGCCTCACGATACGAAGGTCCTGAGTAGATCCACTATGGACTGGACTCTCACTATTATGTTAGATCCACTGTGGACTGGACTCTCACACTATTATGTTAGATCCACTATGGACTGGACTCTCTCACTTTTATGTTAGATCCACTATGGACTGGACTCTCACAATTATGTTAGATCCACTATGGACTGGACTCTCACGCTATTATGTTAGATCCATTATGGACTGGACTCTCACACTATTATGTTAGATCCACTATGGACTGGACTCTCTCACTATTATGTTAGATCCACTATGGACTGGACTCTCACACTATTATGTTAGATCCACTATGGACTGGACTCTCACACTATTATGTTAGATCCACTATGGACTGCACTCTCACTATTATGTTAGATCCACTATGGACTGGACTTTCACTATTATGATAGATCCACTATGGACTGGACTCTCTCACTATTATGTTAGATCCACTATGGACTGGACTTTCACTATTATGATAGATCCACTATGGACTGGACTCTCTCACTATTATGTTAGATCCACTATGGACCGGACTCTCTCACTATTATGTTAGATCCACTATGGACTGGACTCTCACTATTATGATAGATCCACTATGGACTGGACTCTCTCACTATTATGTTAGATCCACTATGGACTGGACTCTCACACTATTAGGTTCGATCCTGCACTCGGGATCTTTCTGTGTGGAGTTTGCATGTTCTCCCCTCCGGGTACTCCGGCTTCCTCCCACCTCCAAATACGTGCACCTGGGCATAGGCTCCTCCCACCTCCAAAGACGTACACCTGGGCATAGGCTCCTCCCACCTCCAAAGACATGCACCTGGGCATAGGCTCCTCCCACCTCCAAAGACATGCACCTGGGGATAGGTTGATTGGCAACACTAAATTGGCCCTAGTGTGTGAGTGTGAATGTTGTCTGTCTATCTGTGTTGGCCTTGCGATGAGGTGGCGAATTGTCCAGGGTGTACGCCGCCTTCCGCCCGAATGCAGCTGAGATAGGCTCCAGCACCCCCCGCGACCTCAAAAGGGACAAGCGGTAGAAAATGGATGGATGGATAAACATTCATTCACGTTCTTCTTTCCTTCATGGATCTAAACTTTACCGCTGCCGGTATTTTTTTTAAAAAGATTTTTATTGTAGTATTTTCAGAATGTGTTTGTTCTAATTTTGGCCAAAGTAAGACAAAGAAAACAATCTGAAGTTGTCTTTATTTTTTAGTTTTAATGCCATGATTTTAATAGACTTTCCTCCATGCGGCCCCTGAGCTAAAATGAGTTTGACACCCCTGGGTTACAACAATGTCAAGTAACGCCATTAGATGAGATTTATTTCTATTTTTTTTAAACTAAGATATCCAATAATAGATGCACCATCCTGGCAGATGTTCGTTATTTAATCAGAGGGAAATGAAGGTTATCAGACACGTCTATCAATGTTCAGTCAGTTACATTTATTTGCATCAATAATAGAAATATACTTACTGAGGCACTCTGGACTGTTGGCAACACGATCACCAAGCTTGTAGGATTGTAGGATTCTCTTTTTAAGCTCATACGAGAGGAAGTCAGTCCCCTGGGCTCCTTTCGTACTTTGATACTCTCTCTGATAGAATAGAACAGGACTTGTTGTTCACACTTCTGCAAAAAGCAGCAGGTCATGAGCAGGTCGTGAGGTTCAGTGATGCACAATACATTTCACTCGGATCTACGTGGAGCATTCATGTTAAAATAATCACGCAAAAGGTGTTCTAAGGATTTACTGCTAAGCATGAATATTAATAAGCATTCTAAGTTCATCTTTGTGTGAATAGTTAATGAGCTGCTCCAAAGGCACAAGCTATTTTAAGAGTATAGTGAATCAAAAATGGTCCAAATGGCAACACAGAAGAAGCAGCATTTTAACATTCACACTAATGAACACACAAAGCATCTGGTAGCCATGGCAACCACACAGCACTATTGTGAAAATGTCCTTAAATAGACGAGTCATGGCTGGAGAGTGGAGACACACACAGTCAGCTAACAGGGTCAGTGGAGTGTGTCGGCTCAGAGGAAACTTCTAGAAAGAGATTTTCACAAGAGTCCACACACACATTAACAGCAGGAATGTGGCAATAGTTCCAAAGGGGTGTGTGTGTGTGTGTGTGTGTCTTGGTGATGTGAGGCAGGTCAAACCGCTAAACACTGATTTTCCTACACACGTACGCAGTAGGGGTGTCAAAAAAATAAAAACAATGTTTTAATTCATCGCGATTCTTATTTGTAATGATTGTTAATCGATTAAAAAAATGTAAAAAATCGATTTTGAAAAATGTTTTTTTTCCCAATCTGTCCTGTCCAGCCACTCAGGCAAATCATATAGTTGATGTATATACTAGGGTGTAAAAAAATGTATAATAATATTTTAATCGCGATTCTTATGTGTAACAATTCTTAATTGGTTAAAAAATTATAATAATATATATATATTTTTTTTCAATCTGTCCTGTCCAGCCACTCAGACAAATTATTTTGTTGATGTAGATGCTAGGGGTGTCAAAAAAAAAAGATTTTCAGATTATTCGCGATTCTTATTTGTAACAATTCTTAATCGAATTTAAAAAAAAAAAAATCAAAAATTGATTTTTTAAAATGTGTTGTTTTTTTCAATCTGTCCTGTCCAGCCACTCAGGCAAACCATTTTGTTGATGTAGATACTAAGGGTGTCCAAAAAAAAAAAAAGATTTTCAGATTAATCGCAATTCATATTTGTAATATTTTTAATCGATTAAAACATATAAATCAAAAATCGATTTAATTTTTTTTTTTTTTTCAATCTGTCCTGTCCAACCACTTAGGCAAATCAGATAGTTGCAGATGCTAGGGGTGTCAAAAAAATAAAATAATAATAATTCAGATTAATCGCGATTCTTATCTGTAACTATTCTTAATCGGTTAAAAAAATTAAATCAGTTAAAAAAATATTATTATTTTTTCAATCTGTCCTGTCCAGCCACTCAGACAAATTATTTTGTTGATGTAGATGATAGGGGTGTCAAAAAAAAAACTGATTTTCAGATTAATCGCAATTCATATTTGTAATATTTTTAATCGATTAAAGAATATAAATCAAAAATCGATTTTTAAAATTTTATTTTTTTTTTTCAATCTGTTTTGCAACCACTCAGGCAAATCAGATAGTTGCAGATGCGAGGGGGTTACAAAAAAAAAAAAAATCAGATTAATCGCGATTCTTATCAATTCTTAACCGGTTAAAAAAATAAAATCAATAAACTTTTTTTTTTTTTTTTCAATCTGTCCTGTCCAGCCACTCAGACAAATTATTTTGTTGATGTAGATGCTAGGGGTGTCAAAAACTGATTTTCAGATTAATCGCAATTCATATTTGTAATATTTTTAATCGATTAAAACATATAAATCAAAAATCGATTTTTTTAAATGTTTTTTTTTTTCAATCTGTCCTGTCCAACCACTCAGGCAAATCAGATAGTTGCAGATGCGAGGGGTGTCAAAAAAATACAAATAAAATTCAGATTAATCGCGATTTTTATCTGTAACAATTCTTAATCGGTTAAAAAAATAAAATCAATTAAAAAAAAATTTTGTTTTTCAATCTGTCCTGTCCAGCCACTCAGACAAATTATTTTGTTGATGTAGATGCTAGGGGTGTCAAAAAAAAACTGATTTTCAGATTAATCGCAATTCATATTTGTAATATTTTTAATCGATTAACACATATAAATCAAAAATCGATTTTTTTAAATGTTTTTTTTTTTCAATCTGTCCTGTCCAACCACTCAGGCAAATCAGATAGTTGCAGATGCGAGGGGTGTCAAAAAAATACAAATAAAAATTCAGATTAATCGCGATTCTTATCTGTAACAATTCTTAATCGGTTAAAAAAATAAAATCAATTTAAAAAAAAAAAAATTTTTTCAATCTGTCCTGTCCAGCCACTCAGACAAATTATTTTGTTGATGTAGATGCTAGGGGTGTCAAAAAAATAAAATAATAATAATTCAGATTAATCGCGATTCTTATCTGTAACAATTCTTAATCGGTTAAAAAAATTAAATCAGTTAAAAAAATATTATTATTTTTTCAATCTGTCCTGTCCAGCCCCTCAGACAAATTATTTTGTTGATGTAAATGCTAGGGGTGTCAAAAAAACGGATTTTCAGATTAATCGCAATTCATATTTGTAATATTTGTAATCGATTAAAAAATATAAATCAAAAATCGATTTTTAAATTGTTTTTATTTTTTTCAATCTGTCCTGTCCAACCACTCCGGCAAATCAGATAGTTGCAGATGCTAGGGGTGTCAAAAAAAATTAATAAATAAAATTCAGGTTAATCACGATTCATATTTGTAATAATTCTTAATCGATTAAAAAAATCTAAAGAATCGATTTTTAAACATGTTTTTTTTCAATCTGTCCTGTCCAGCCACTCAGGCAAATCATATAGTTAATGTAGATGATAGGGGTGTAAAAAAAATAATTAAAAAAAATAAGAAAATACATTTTCACATTAGTCGTGATTCTTATCCATAACGATTCTTAATTGATTTTAAAAAATCTAAAATGTATTAAAAATATTTTATTTTTTTTCCAATCTGTCCTGTCCAACCACTCAAGCAAATCATATAGTTGATGCAGACGCTAGGGATGTCAAAAAAATAGATTTTCAGATTATTCACGATTCTTTTTTGTAATGATTTTTAATCGATTAAAACATATAAATCAAAAATCGATTTTTTAAAAATGTTTTTGTTTTCAATCTGTCCTGTCCAACCACTCAGGCAAATCATATAGTTGATGTAAGACGCTAGGGGTGTCAAAAAAAAAAAAAGATGTTCAGATTATTCACGATTCTTATTTGTAACGATTTTTAATCGATTAAAACATATAAATCAAAAATCGATTTTTAAAAAATGTTTTTGTTTTCAATCTGTTCTGTCCAGCCATGATATTGTTGATGTAGATGCTCATATCTGCTGTACATATTTACTTTGGAAAAGAGAAGTGTTTGATACTCCTCTTGTTGCCTTATTTGTATTTGACTTTATTAAATGTTTGGGTAAAATGTTACTCCACAAAACCAGTTTTCTTTCAAGTAATACAAGAATGTATCAGAGCTGTTTGTCTATTTTATGGAGGAATGTAGTTCATCATAAAACTGGCACCAAATGAGAGAATCGAGAATCAATTCTGAATCAAATCGTTACCCCCAAGAATCAAATCGAATTGTCTGGTGCCCAAAAATTCATGCCCTACCACACAGGCAGGTGCCCTGAGCAAGATGGCGTCCAAAGCTGACCTTTGTGTCCGCTGTAATGGTGCATGTGTGCTGTCAAATGAGACGTGCATCATTAGGTTGGCGCCTGATAAGAGACGCCGGCATTAAACAACAGCGAGCAGATTGCTGATTGTTCCCTAATATTCGGACATGATGACAGGCAGGAAACGCGGCCTTGAGGACGGCAGCTTCCTGTTTGGCAAAGAACAGTCAACAAGAGTGTATTATGGATGTCGCTTCCGTTAGCGCACATCAACACAAACAACTTCCTGTGTGCAGTTTCAGCCTTTGTGTGTTGGTAAGCGGCGATATCATGTGATGACACATACGTACAGGAACACCACTCTGTGTTTGCATGTGTTAAACGGATACCGTGGCAACCAGCCAGATGGCCGTAGGGCACTCTTGTCCCGACGTGCGTTGACTAGAATGCACCTTTCCCACCCGTCTCCTCTTCCTCCTGCTTTCATCATGCCGTCATCCCATGACGTCACTTCCTGCCACACCCCCTCCCTCGCCGTGCGTCAACAACTGTAAAGAAAAGATACTCTTCAGGAAAACTTTCCAGAACTGAGGTCAGGTCACGGGTGGCGCTGTGATCTGACTGTAAAAGCAGTTGCAGGAAGTGTTGAGTTTTGCCTTCTGTGGTGCAGGTTCTGGGCCGCGAGCTGCTCTTACGTCTGGTGGACGAGGTGGTGCGTGGTTACCGTGGTAACGAGACCTGGTCAGTGCGGCTACTGGAGAGCGCCCGCATCCACATCCTGCCCACCATGAACCCTGACGGCTTTGAGGACTCTGACACACACTGTCAGAGGAGCCAGGGCAGGTACACACACACACACTTTTGTTGTGGGTTTGTACTGCCCTCTGCTGCTAACTGATCGTTACTGCAGCTTTCACTACACAACTCCAGACGTCATTGATTGATTGATTGAGACTTTTATTAGTAGATTGCACAGTACAGTACATATTCCCTACAATTGACCACTAAATGGTAACACCCCAATAAGTTTTTCAACTTGTTTAAGTCGGGGTCTACGTTTCAAAACAACTTATTACACACTAAGGCAGTGTTTCTCAACCTTTTTTGAGCCAAGGCGCATTTTTTTTCATTGAAAAAAATGCAGAGGCACACCACCAGCAGAAATCATTTAAAAAATTAAACTCGGTAGACAATAAAAAGTCGTCGTCGCAATTGTTGGATATGACTTTAAACCAATTATTTTGACTGGGGGGGCCAAATTTTGAGAAAAAAATGTGTCTGGGGCCGGTATATCATGGTATATATATATACACTAATACAAAACCTTACAATAATGTCTGATTGAATGCTAAAAACGTTACTACAGATCGCCTTGAACAACGGTGTGGAATTTGAAGGCTAAAACACTGAATATTGACAACATATGAACGTCACACCCCCTCTTGATTGACATATCTTACAAACCCCGTTTCCATATGAGTTGGGAAATTGTGTTAGATGTAAATATAAACAGAATACAATGATTTGCAAATCCTTTTCAACCCATATTCAATTGAATGCACTACAAAGACAACATATTTGATGTTCAAACTCAAACTTTTTTTTTTTTTTTGCAAATAATTAACTTAGAATTTCATGGCTGCAACACGTGCCAAAGTAGTTGGGAAAGGGCATGTTATACTAGTTACTATGGTCATCTAATTAGCCGTCGGCTTCGCTGGGCCTGAGCTCATCTAAGATGGACTGATGCAAAGTGGAAAAGTGTTCTTTGGTCTGACGAGTCCACATTTCAAATTGTTTTTGGAAACTGTGGACGTCGTGTCCTCCGGACCAAAGAGGAAAAGAACCATCCGGATTGTTATAGGCGCAAAGTGTAAAAGCCAGCATCTGTGATGGTATGGGGGTGTATTAGTGCCCAAGACATGGGTAACTTACACATCTGTGAAGGCACCATTAATGCTGAAAGGTACATACAGCTTTTGGAGCAACATATGTTGCCATCCAAGCAACGTTACCATGGACGCCCCTGCTTATTTCAGCAAGACAATGCCAAGCCACGTGTTACATCAACATGGCTTCATAGTAAAAGAGTGCGGGTACTAGACTGGCCTGCCTGTAGTCCAGACCTGTCTCCCATTGAAAATGTGTTTGGCATTATGAAGCCTAAAATAGCACAAAGGAGACCCCCGGACTGTTGAACAACTTAAGCTGTACATCAAGCAAGAATGGGAAAGAATTCCACCTGAGAAGCTTCAAAAATGTGTCTCCTCAGTTCCCAAACCTTTACTGAGTGTTGTTAAAAGGAAAGGCCATGTAACACAGTGGTGAACATGCCCTTTCCCAACTACTTTGGCACGTGTTGCAGCCATGAAATTCTAAGTTAATTATTATTTGCAAAAAAAAAATAAAGTTTATGAGTTTGAACATCAAATATGTTGTCTTTGTAGTGCATTCAACTGAATATGGCTTGAAAAGGACTTGCAAATCATTGTATTCCGTTTATATTTACATCTAACACAATTTCCCAACTCATATGGAAACGGGGTTTGTAGATTGTACACGCTATTTAGCACGAGGTATTTGGATCTTAGTAAATCAGGCCCTTAATACACACACACGCAAGTGTGTGTGTTTTCTGGCAATGCTTACTTAATGGGGACATTGCTCTGTTTACAGTCACCTTCCCAAAAGGGAAACCTTTTTAAATGATAGTCAGATCCATTCTATATCCTTCTATATCTAAATAGCAGTTTTCAGTAATGTCACAGAAGATGCAGGATTTGCTTGAACATTTAAGTGGTGAAACTTCCTATAAGAGGACAGCTGTAGTGCTGTATTCTGACCATCATGTCATATTTCATTTGAACTTTTTTTTTTTTTTCAAATGGTCCTCAGTAGTCACGTACAAATTTGTGTGAATTATGCAAAATGATTTAAATTTGGTCCCTATGTACCATATTAACTCTTTTTTCCCCAGGGTCCCCAGTAAGAATGATCAGCACATTACTTCATCAATCCAGAGATTTAAAGATGTGTATGAGCTAACTGGCCAGCAGCCATTTTACACCATTTTTTGTATGCCTCCACAACCTGTAGAAAGGGTGGTCTCCACAAGTGATGATCACAAACTTGGTCCCCATTCCAAATGATAACCAGTGTGTGTGTGTGTGTGAGAGCTGCATGGAAAAAAACAAGTTACCGTAGGGCTGATTTGATCATGTGATTCTTGGCCAGGTTCAACCGTAACGGCGTCGACTTGAACAGGAACTTCCCGGACGCCTTCGCCGGCCTGCAGGAGGGTCAGCCGGCAAACGTGGAGAGGAGAGAGGCTGAGGTGAGTGATGATGACGACATCGCTCTGCGCTCGCCGGCTTGAACGTGCACGTCTTTGCAGGTGCAGGCCGTGATAGGCTGGTTGAAGACGGAGACATTTGTCCTCTCGGCGAACCTTCACGGCGGCGCTCTGGTGGCAAACTACCCTTACGACAACAGCAACGGCGGTAAATACACACCGGCCGCTGTCACGTGACCACCGTGGCAGAGCTTGTGATGTATCCACACTGCGTCCAGGCAACGAGCTGGTGGGTCGGGCGAGCCTCACGCCGGACAATGACGTGTTCGTCCACCTGGCCAAGGTGTACTCCCACAACCACGCCTCCATGCATCAGGGAGGGGGCTGTGACGACGATGTGTCGTTTGCCGACGGCATCACCAACGGCTACCGGTGGTACCCCCTGTCAGGTCAGCACACCGCCATGATGCCTCACACTGTTAGCTTCGCATTAGCACAGGGGTCTCAAACTCAATTTACCTGGGGGCCACTGGATGCAGAAACTGGGTGAGGCTGGGCCGCAAGAAAATATTTCTTAAAGGCCTACTGAAATGAAATTGTTTTATTTAAACGGGGATAGCAGATCCATTCTATGTGTCATACTTGATCATTTCGCGATATTGCCATATTTTTGTCTGGAAGGATTTAGTAGAGAACATCGACGATAATGTTTGCAACTTTTGGTCGCTGATAAAAAAAAAGCCTTGCCTGTACCGGAAGTAGCGTGACGTCGCAGGTTGAAAGGCTCCTCACATTTCCCCATTGTTTACACAAGCAGCGAGAGCAATTCGAATCGAGAAAGCGACAATTACCCCATTAATTTGAGCCAGGATGAAAGATTCGTGGATGAGGAACATGAGAGTGAAGGACTAGAGTGCAATGCAGGACGCATCTTTTTTCGCTCTGACCGTAACTTAGGTAAAAGGGCTCATTGGATTCCACACTTTCTCCTTTTTCTATTGTGGATCACGGATTTGTATTTTAAACCACCTCGGATACTATATCCTCTTGAAAATGAGAGTCGAGAACGCGAAATGGACATTCACAGTGACTTTTATCTCCACGACAATACATCGGTGAAGCACTTTAGCTACGGAGCTAATGTGATAGCATCGTGCTTAAATGCAGATAGAAACAAAAGAAATACGCCCTTGACTGGAAGGATAGACAGAAGATCAACAATACTACTATCAGGAGACACAGAACCAAACACTGGACCTGTAACTACACGGTTAATGCTGTGCCGCCTGTTGAAGCCTAGCAATGCTGTTGCTAACGACGCCATTGAAGCTAACTTAGCTACGGGACCTCGTCAGAGCTATGCTAAAAACATTAGCGCTCCACCAACGCCAGCCCTCATCTGCTCATCAACACCAGTGCTCACCTGCGTTCCAGCGATCGATGGCGCGACGAAGGACTTCACCCGATCATCGATGCTGTCGGCGGCTAGCGTCGGATAGCGCGTCTGCTATCCAACTCAAAGTCCTCCTGGTTGTGTTGCTGCAGCCAGCCGCTAATACACCGATCCCACCTACAGCTTTCTTCTTTGCTGTCTCCATTGTTCATTAAACAAATTGCAAAAGATTCACCAACACAGATGTCCAGAATACTGTGGAATTTTGCGATGAAAACAGAGCTTTTTGTATTGGATACAATGGTGTCCGAATACTTCCGTTTCAACCATTGACGTCACGCGCATACGTCATCATACATAGACGTTTTCAACCGGAAGTTTCGCG
Organism: Entelurus aequoreus; assembly: GCF_033978785.1. NCBI lineage: Eukaryota > Metazoa > Chordata > Actinopteri > Syngnathiformes > Syngnathidae > Entelurus > Entelurus aequoreus. Next base: position 61,824,371 of record NC_084742.1, on the reverse strand, counting down.
GGAAATTTAAAATTGCACTTTATAAGTTAACCCGGCCATATTGGCATGTGTTGCAATGTTAAGATTTCATCATTGATATATAAACTAGGAGTCTTGTTCACGAGTGAGGGAAAAGTGGATCGTGAGATCGACAGGCGGATCGGTGCGGCATCTTCAGTAATGCGGACGCTGTATCGATCCGTTGTGGTGAAGAAGGAGCTGAGCCGGAAGGCAAAGCTCTCAATTTACCGGTCGATCTACGTCCCCATCCTCACCTATGGTCATGAGCTTTGGGTTATGACCGAAAGGACAAGATCACGGGTACAGGCGGCCGAAATGAGTTTCCTCCGCCGGGTGGCGGGTCTCTCCCTTAGAGATAGGGTGAGAAGCTCTGCCATCCGGGGGGAGCTCAAAGTAAAGCCGCTGCTCCTCCACATCGAGAGGAGCCAGATGAGGTGGTTCGGGCATCTGGACAGGATGCCACCCGAACGCCTCCCTCGGGAGGTGTTTAGGGCACATCCAACCGGTAGGGGGCCACGGGGAAGACCCAGGACATGTTGGGAAGGTTATGTCTCCCGTCTGGCCTGGGAACGCCTCGGGATCCCCCGGGAGGAGCTGGACGAAGTGGCTAGGGAGAGGAAAGTCTGGGCTTCCCTGCTTAGGCTGCTGCCCCCGCGACCCGACCTCGGATAAGCGGAAGAAGATGGATGGATGGATGGATGGATGGATGGATATATAAACTATCAGACTGCGTGGTCGGTAGTAGTGGCTTTCAGTAGGCCTTTAAAAAAATCTAACATGCACTTTTTAATGAATTCACCTTCTTTGAATGGCTATCCCGCCCTAGCAACATACTTGCCAACCCTCCCGTTTTTCCGGGAGACCCCCCGAATTTCAGTGCCCTTCCCGACAATCTCCCGGGGCAACCATTCTCCCGAATTTGTCCCAATTTTCACCCGGACAACAATATTAAGGGCGTGCCGTGAAAGCACTGCCTTTAACGTCCTCTACAACCTGTTGTCGCGTCCGCTTTTTAACCTTACAAACAGTGTGCCGGCCCAGTCACATGTTGTATGAGGCTTCTGCAGACACACGTAAGTGACTGCAAGACATACTTGATCAACAGCCACACAGGTCACACTGAGGGTGCCCGTATAAACAACTTTATCACTGTTACAAATATGTGCCACACTGTGAACCCACACCAAACAAGAATGACAAACACATTTCGGGAGAACATCCGCACCGTAACAACATAAACACAACAGAACACCTTGCAGCCCTAACTCTTCCGGGCTACAATATACACCCCCGCTACCACCAAACCCCGGCCCCCCCAACCGACGCACGGAGGGGTGGGGGTGTTGATGTGTGGGGAGGGCAGGGTTGGGGGGGGGCGGGGTTTGGTGGTAGCGGGGGTGTATATTGTAGCCCGGAAGAGTTAGGGCTGCATGGGATTCTGGGTATTTGTTCTGTTGTGTTACGGTGCGGATGTTCTCCTGAAATGTGTTTGTCATTCTTGTTTGGTGTGGGTTCACAGTGTGGCGCCTATTTGTAACAGTGTTTATACGGCCACCCTCAGTGTGACCTGTGTGGCTGTTGATCAAGTATGTCTTGCAGTCACTTATGTACGTGTGCAGAAGCCAAATTCAACATGTGACTGGGCTGGCACGCTGTTTGTACAGGTCGTAGAGGGCGCTAAAGGTAGTGCCATCACGGCACGCCCTTAATATTGTTGTTTGGGTGAAAATCGGCAGACATTCGAGAGAATAGTTGCCCTGAAATTCGGGAGTCTCCCGGAAAAATCGTGAGGGTTGGCAAGTATGACGCTGTCAAGCGCCATTCATATAAAACTCGCGGGCCGCACTAACATTACATTTTCATATTAAGGTGCGGGCCGCAAAATAACGTCTCGCGGGCCGCGTGTCTGAGACCCCTGCATTAGCATGAAAGCCCTCTGTGCTGCGTGAAGAAGTAGCCCCGTCCCTTGACGTTGAGCTGTCAATTTGCCAGGTGGGATGCAGGACTACAACTACGTGTGGGCTCAGTGTCTGGAGCTGACTTTGGAAGTGTCCTGCTGCAAGTTCCCTCCAGCCAAACAACTTCCTGCTCTGTGGTCGGACAACAGGAAGAGTCTGCTGGCCTTCATCCAGCAGGTGCACCTGGGTCAGTAGCCAAGCTCATTTATTGCACGCCTCAATGTCCTGAGTGAGCTCTGTAAAATGTGCATTTAGGGGTCAAAGGGCGTGTGTTTGATGCCTCTGGCGTGCCGGTGCAGAACGCTGTGGTGGAGGTCAAAGGTCGCCGCAACATGTGTCCCTTTAGGACGGACCGACATGGAGAATACTACAGACTGCTGCTGCCAGGAACTTACACCTTCATGGTAACACTGCCCTCCAGTGGTGGACACGCAAACAACGTTTTCAACTCTGACCTCTGTCTTTGTCAGGTGACATACCCAGGTCACCGTGTATTGACGGAGACCTTTAACGTGTCATACGGTCCGGACCACAACTCGGCCCTCAAACACGACTTCCTGCTGCGTCGCATCGCCGTGACGACCATCAACCCGTCACCCCAAGTGGAGGCGGCGGGGGCCACCAATAAACCCACATGGACGACGACGACGGTTATGGGACTCGGGCTGATGCTCACGCTCAACTCATTATTCAGCTGAAGCCAGGTCAGAGGTCAAGATGACATGAATGCACAAACATGTTGGAGAGAGACGTCCTCCCAGGAACACGTCAGCGGAAGTTTTTTTCCTTTATTTCCAGACAAATCCATCCATTTTCTACCGCTTATTCCCTTCGGGGTCGCGGGGGGCGCTGGAGCCTATCTCAGCTACAATCGGGCGGAAGGCGGGGTACACCCTGGACAAGTCGCCACCTCGTCACAGGGCCAACACAGATAGACAGACAACATTATTTTGTAATCACTACCTCAAGCAGAGCTGTGACTTCCTGTCACGTAGAACACTGACTTCCTGTCTGCAGCAGCACTTCCTCTCCCGATGCCAACTTCCTGTACAGTTGAGACAGTTCGTCAGGGGATGGCCTCTTGGACTCCGGGGTGCAGGGAATGTCAAAGTCTGACGACGCCTGAGACTCCGGAAACTCTTCCGGGGAGCCGCTGACGTTCTGCGAATAGATGAAGGTGCGAGGAGGATCTGAGTCCTGGTTCTGTGAGGAATGGTTGGACAAGGAGGCGGACAGAGCCAGACTAAAGTTGTCATCCGGGCTCTCCTCCTGTTCGCTGAACACTTCAGGCGTCTGTGAGTCCGTCCTCCTGGAGGGGGAGGAGCCTGGGACGGAGCAGGGCTCTGATTGGCTGTTGAGGCTGTTCTGGCTGTCCGGTAGGCTCTCCACGGTAAAAAAGTCCTCCCACCTGGGGGGCTCACCTGAGCCACGTTCTGCCTGGGTGTTAACTTCCTCATCGCTCGCCTCGTCCTCGTCTTCGTCATTGGACTCAGTACAGTCCATGTAGTTGTTTGTGTAAATGTTTGTGCTGGGTGGCAGGAGTGTCGCATGCACTGAGTCCTCCTCAGAGGCAGGGGGTGCTGTGTTGTGCGGACTGGGAGCTGTCAAACCAAAAAACAGTGATTAGCGTGTGTGTGTGTGTGCGGACCAGAAGCTTAAACACAGACACACCGTCTTCAACGTGGTGGCTCAGCGTTAGCTTCTTCCTCACTGGCGCCGTGTCCATCCCGTCAAAGAGCTCATCATCGCTGTCGGAATCTGATCGGACAAGAGCGAGTGTCAAGGAGCACGATTAGTAACGAGCCAGAAGACAGTCGCGGTTAGTCTCACCACAAAGCGTTCTGACGGCTACGCTGCGCTTGAGCGCCCCTAGTGGTTTGTATGTGAACGCCTCCTCTGACTGCTTCCTGCACATCTGCTGGAGCCTGTTGGAAGACGGACACTTTAGACCAGACCTGGGCAAATTAAGGCCCGGGGGCCACGTGCGGCCCGTCAAGCTTTTCAATCTGGCCCGCCGGACATTCCCAAATATTTTTTTTAGATCATTAAGATGGAAAGTGTACCTGCCATCATGATGTGCAGTGATGTTTTCTAATGACCGTAAGTCTTCAACTATACTAAGTATTTCAATGGTTGAAATCTGCGCTTTTGCATGATATACTAGTTACTATGGTCATTTAATTAGTTACTATGGTACCGTATTTTTTGGAGTATAAGTCGCACCGGCCGAAAATACACAATAAAGAAGGAAAAAAACATATATAAGTCGCACTGGAGTGTAAGTCGCATTTTTGGGGGAAATTTATTTGATAAAAGCCAACACTAAGAATAGACATTTGAAAGGCAATTTAAAATAAATAAAGAATAGTGAACAACAGGCTGAATAAGTGTACGTTATATGAGGCATAAATTACCAACTGAGAACGTGCCTGGTATGTTAACGTAACATATTATGGTAAGAGTCATTCAAATAACTATAACATATAGAACAGTGGTTCTCAACCTTTTTTCAGTGATGTACCCCCTGTGAAATTTTTTTTAATTCAAGTACCCCTTAATCAGAGCAAAGTATTTTTGGTTGAAAAAAAAGAGATAAAGAAGTAAAATACAGCACTATGTCATCAGTTTCTGATTTATTAAATCGCATAACAGTGCAAAATATTGCTCATTTGTTGTGGTCTTTCTTGAACTATTTGGAAAAAAAGATATACAAATAACTAAAAACTTGTTGAAAAATAAACAAGTGATTCAATTATAAATAAAGATTTTTACACATAGAAGTAATCATCAACTTAAAGTGCCCTCTTTGGGGATTGTAATAGAGATCCATCTGGATTCATGAACTTAATTCTAAACATTTCTTCACAAAAAAAGAAATCTTTAACATCAATAATTATGGAACATGTCCACAAAAAATCTAGCTGTCAACACTGAATATTGCATTGTTGCATTTCTTTTCACAGTTCTTTTTGACAGACATTTAAAAAAAATCTCACGTACCCCTTGGCATACCTTCAAGGACCCCCAGGGGTACGCGTACCCCCATTTGAGAGCCACTGATATAGAACATGCTATACGTTTACCAAACAATCTGTCACTCCTAATCGCTAAATCCCATGAAATCTTCCTCCCCGGTGTCGCCTCTGGTATGCGCCGTTTCATTTCTTTCTGCTGCTCGATCGCTGTTTTCTGCTGCATATTTCCCTACGTCCAGCTTGTAATCTGCAGTATATCATTTCCTTTTTCTGTGCCATTTTAGTTCAGCCCTTTTCAGTTTTTATAAGTTACCGCCAATTTTGAAATAATCCATTTTAATAGCTACGAATGAAGCAGCAGTTAGCATCCCATGACCCACAAAGCACTTCTGCCATGACCCGCCCCCGCCGAATTCTTATTGGTTGACGTGTGTGACGATTGCGGACATTTGCTTCCTCTCTTACGCGAATGAGATAAATAATATTATTTGATATTTTACGGTAATGTGTTAATAATTTCACACATAAGTCGCTCCGGAGTATAAATCGCACCCCCGGCCAAACTATGAAAAAAACTGCGATTTATAATCCGAAAAGTATGGCAATTAGTTACTATGGTAATCTAAATCACAGCAGCTCAGACGAGGCACCAAGCAGTGTGGGTGGGGAGCGTTTCCACGGAGCGTTTCCAGTGCGGCCAGCCTTAAATACGGATGTCAGGGACAGACGGGGAAGTAGATTTTTGCTACAAAGTTCTAAAGCTTAGTGACATATCAGATGTATCAGATTGTAGGTGGGGTTTTTTTTACCCTTCGTGTTCATATTTCGCTGTGTTTGTTGCATTTTTGTTGCGTTTCGCTTGATTGTAAAATATGTCGATCGAGAGGGGGTGTGACATTCATATGTTGTCAATATTCAGTGTTTTATTGTTCATAGTTAATATTGTAAATCCCACATTCTTTATTTTCATGTACACTACCGTTCAAAAGTTTGGGGTCACATTGAAATGTCCTTATTTTTGAAGGAAAAGCACTGTACTTTTCAATGAGGATAACTTTAAACTAGTCTTAACTTTAAAGAAATACACTCTATACATTGCTAATGTGGTAAATGACTATTCTAGCTGCAAATGTCTGGTTTTTGGTGCAATATCTACATAGGTGTATAGAGGCCCATTTCCAGCAACTATCACTCCAGTGTTCTAATGGTACAATGTGTTTGCTCATTAGCTCAGAAGGCTAATTGATGATTAGAAAACCCTTGTGTAATCATGTTCACACATCTGAAAACAGTTTAGCTTGTTACAGAAGCTACAAAACTGACCTTCCTTTGAGCAGATTGAGTTTCTGGAGCATCACATTTGTGGGGTCAATTAAACGCTCAAAATGGCCAGAAAAAGAGAACTTTCATCTGAAACTCGACAGTCTATTCTTGTTCTTAGAAATGAAGGCTATTCCACAAAATTGTTTGGGTGACCCCAAACTTTTGAACGGTAGTGTACATTCTGGGTGTCTCATTCAGTAAAAAATTTTTTAATTCCATTCCGTTTTTTTAAAGCGGTCTGTCATAACGTTTTTAGCATTCAATCAGACATTATTGTGAGGTTTTGTATTCGTGTTCCTAAAAACAGATATACCGGCCCCAGACACACTTTTCCTTTAAATTTGGCCCCTGAGTCAAATGAATTGCCCAGGCCTGCTTTAGACCGTCAGGCCTCGGCGTGTCAAAGAGCACACATGTAGCATGTTAGCTAACTTGGCTCATTACAGCCACTTACATCTGCGTGACTTGGCTGACCGTGTGTCCCAGCGGGATGACGTTGGGATAGACGTGGACAGGCTGGAGGTGGGACAGGAAGTCTTTAATCTGAAAGATAGAACAGAGTGGCTGGCGACGTGTGACTTTCTGGGATAAAAAGAAGGAAGTAAACAGACCTCACAATAGGACGAGTGGAAGCTGAAACAGGCTCGGAAGGAAGTGCTTCCTGATCTGGAAGGAAAAAGAAGCTGATGATAATGCCATGCAAGTACAGCAGTGCCTCAGTTTTTTTTACACCAACATTCTTCAACTTTGTCCTTTTTATTAGTTTACCGTCTCTGTAATCGTCGGTCAACTCGGGAGCGATCATGTTTTTGCTGGGTTGGAAATAAAAATAGTGACATTATCATAATGTACCGTATTTTCCGGACCATAGAGCGCACCGGATTATAAGGCGCACTGCTGATGAGCGGGTCTAGTTAGGTCTATGTTCATACAAAAGGCGCACCGGATTATAAAGCACATTAAAGGAGTCATATTATTATGATTTTTTTCTAAATGTAAAAGACTTCCTTGTGGTCTACATCAGAGGTCCCCAACCACCGGGCCGCGGCCCGCTCGATTGGTACCGGGCCGCAGAAGAATTTTTTATTATTAAATCAACATAAAAAACACAAGATACACTTACAATTAGTGCATACTTGCCAACCCTCCCGTTTTCAGCGGGAGAATCCCGGTATTCAGCGCCTCTCCCGACAACCTCCCGGCAGAGATTTTCTCCCGACAAACTCCCGGTATTCAGCCGGAGCTGGAGGCCACGCCCCCTCCAGCTCAATGCGGACCTGAGTGGGGACAGCCTGTTCTCACGTCCGCTTTCCCACAATATAAATAGCTTGCCTGCCCGATGACGTCATAACATCTACGGCTTTTAGAGAGTAGAGTGCACAACAAGGTTCTTGGTTTCTTATGTGGGTTTATTGTTAGGCAGTTTCATTAACGTCCTCCCAGCGCGGTAACAACACACAACAACAGCAGTCATGTTTAGTCTACCGTAAAGCAGTTCGTCTGCCGTAAACAGCAATGTTGTGACACTCTTAAACAGGACAATACTGCCATCTACTAGATAGCCTGCAGAACACTGAAATTCAAGTATGTCTTTTATTTATATGTATAATAAAAAAATAAAAAATAAATATATATATAGCTAGAATTCACTGAAAGTCAAGTATTTTATACATACATATATATATATATATATATATATATATATATATATATATATATATATATATATATATATATATATATATATATATGAAATACTTGATTTGGTGAATTCTAGCTGTAAATATACTCTCCTCTTAACCACGCCCTTAGAGAGAGATCGCAAATGACGGCAGCCTTAAAAGTGTATTTCAGACAAAAACTCTGCCTGTTTTCTGGATTAAAGTCATGGCAGAATACCCCGAGATCGCCACCACAGCACTGAAAACACTGTTGCCATTTCCAACATCCTATCTGTGTGAAGCGGGATTTTCTGCAGTGACAGCCACCAAAACAAAACAACGTAGCAGACTGGACATAAGCAACACACTTCGGGTGTCTTTGTCTCCCATGACCCCCAGTTGGGACCGTCTCGTTGCAGAGAAACAAGCTCAGGGCTCCCATTGATTTAGCGTTACGGTGAGTTAAAAATCTCATGCACTTTATATTCGTTTTTAATGTTGTATCTGCATCTCATTTTGAAGGCATGTAAACGTTACCATAGCAACGAAAATCAGCGCGCGTTTGGGCAGAGGGAGGTGAGGGAGAGGAGGAGCTTGTGAGTCGACTCGGGCACACAAACATGCAGGAGGCTTATCTGACGGTTCAAACTGACAACTTTATTTCAGCTGTTGAAAAATAACATTCATAATGACAGTAGTGTGGAATTGCTAGTTCTTGTCATTTATATGTTTTTCCACGTGATTTTTTTATTTATGTAATGGGCAGAGAGGAAGTTACCAGAGACTTTGATGTTATACTCGTGTTATGTTGTTGGCGCAATGTGCTAATAAAAGGTCCATATGAGTACACAGTAGATTCACGTTTATTATTTTAATTTTTTCATGACCAAAAACTTTTTTTTTTTTAATTATACTCGTTACGTTGTTGGCGTAATGTGCTAATAAAGGTTAATATGAGTACACAGTGGATTCACGTTTATTATTTTACTTTTTTCATGAAAAAATAAAAATCCCCCCCCCCGCCGGGCCGCGGGACAAATTATCAAGCGTTGACCGGTCCGCAGCTACAAAAAGGTTGGGGACCACTGGTCTACATAACATGTGATGGTGGTTCTTTGGTCAAAATGTTGCATAGATGATGTTTTACACATCTTCAAGCCGCTATCTGACAGTCTCTTCAGGATGCGCCGTTTTGTGGGCGCTCTTATTTACGTGGCTCACCTTCGACAGCGTCTTTTCTCCGTCATCTTTGTTGTAGCGGTGTAGCGTGCAAGGACGGGAGTGGAAGAAGTGTCAAAAAATGGAGCTAACTGTTTTAATGACATTCAGACTTTACTTCAATCAATAACGGAGCAGCATCTCCTCATCCGTGGCTCACTAGTGCAACAACAACACCGGAAATGTGTCCCGTGAAAAACCGTCCGACCGAAACTCTGTAATAACTAAAGTTCCTTGGGTGAATAATGTAAACTCACTACACCGGTATGTTTTAGTGCTTTCATGGTGAGTTCACTGGCAGATATAAGTAAGAACTTTACACTACTTTGTATTAGAAATTAAAAAACAGTGGAGGATGAATGTCCCATAACAAGAAGATATAGGAAAAAGAAGAAGCTTATCGATTACGGTGTCGCCACGGACTATAATTTTCAGGACTTATGCAGATCCCAAATATAGATCAGCAGGTACCAGAAGGTAAGAAAAGTTGTTTTGCATTATATTGCGAAACAAAATGCCAGATATGTCTTACCTTATGCACACACCATAATATTACTTGTATGTAGAAGCACAGTACAATTTAACAAGCGGTGTGGCTTCATAGCTTACCAAAGTCATACTAAAACATTTTGATAGATTTTTGAGGGCCGTGTGTAATGTTCTATATTTTCAATGGAACATAAAAAATGTGGGTTTTGTTTACTTGAGTCATATTGCAGTCTACACTAGTGGTTAGAGTGTCCGCCCTGAGATCGGTAGGTTGTGAGTTCAAACCCCGGCCGAGTCATACCAAAGACTATAAAAATGGGACACATTACCTCCCTGCTTGGCACTCAGCATCAAGGGTTGGAATTGGGGGTTAAATCACCAAAAATGATTCCCGGGCGCGGCACCGCTGCTGCCCACTGCTCCCCTCACCTCCCAGGGGGTGGTCAAGGGGATGGGTCAAATGCAGAGGACAAATTTCACCACACCTAGTGTGTGTGTGACAATCATTGGTACTTTAACTTTAACTTACACGTATCTCTTATGTGTGACTGCCATCTACTGGTCAGACTTCATGTCATCGTTCTCAAAAAGTCGTGTCTACATGACAACGACGAGGTGATTTTCCTACTCTGGAACCAGCCTTAAAAAAATGTTGGCTTCAGAGCATCCAGAACGTTGTCGCCTTGTGGAGAAAACAATACTTGACTGAACATTCCTGTGTGGACGTGACTTCAGTCTCTCTACTTTCTTTCATTGAGTATGACTCCTAAATAATCCGTCATGGGACCAAATAAAGTTGTGAATGTCAACACTTTGATAAAGAAAGTGAGAAACATTATTACATCTAAGAGGGAACCCACAGCAAAGTACAAAGGTGACGTCCGTGTGGCTCTCTCCTCCCCTGCTTTCTGCTCGTCGTCGTCTTTGCCAACAAGTGTTCAATAAAATTAAGTGACCTTAAATGTTCATTGTAGGGTTGTCCAGATACCAATATTTTGGTACCGGTACCAAAATGTATTTTGATACTTTTCTAAATAAAGGGAACCACAAAAAATGGCAGTATTTTTAGAGGCGGTATAGTACCCAATATGATTCATTAGTATCGCGGTACTATACTAGTACCGGTATACCGTACAACCCTAGTTCATTGTTACATTACATCATTTATATGTATTTCGCATTGTTTTCTGCAAAACAAATTATTCTCTATAAAATGTGTTTCATGACTTTTGTTTTAAAATTTTGGGGTTTTGTTAGAACAATTATGTGTAAGTTATCACACAACTCTTGTGCTTAAAGGCCGTTGCTATATTTATTAGCTATTGTGCTCATGTTGTACTTTTCTATCTGTGCAAGGACAAAACTTGTTATCAGTCACGGCATATGAGGGGTTACCTCGCCGCAGATATTTTGTTTGTCTTAGCCCACTAACAGCCAAGGACTTCAAGGACCTCAACGAAGATCAGACGACAGCACGCAGACGAAGCAGAGACAAGGCCCCCCAGCACATTCCGTCACGTATTGTGCGTACTGGAAGCTGCTTTGCATGAAATGTGTGGCCACTCCTTTTAGAGGCGGCCTCAGTGATGTAACCAGTGACCTCTCAAATAAATAGAGGAGCACGTGGGCTGGACTTTAAAGCGTAGGTTGTTTCTGTAACTAGAGTACAGCTCAAAACGTCTCTCCTCATTGAGCTAAATTGAACTCTGTCTCTGCATGATTCCTTGCTTCTTGTCTGTTTAATAGATGTCATCAATGTTTGAACCTGCCAGTTTGGAACAAATTGGTTGGATTTATATTATTTCTTAAGAGAAAAAAATTGCTTTGGTTTGCATGCGATTCAGTCTTTGACTTTTGGTACTGTACATGGAAACAAGACTGTGTGCGTTACTTGACAATGACGTTGGTCTTCTTAGTCCTCTCTCCAAACCACATGGTGGAAGGTTTGATGCTCATCACGCGAAGACACGTCCCGTCTGATGCTGTGCAGCCGCACGGTAATCGGTTGCCGTAGATATACATCTCATTCTGCACAAGCACACATGACACATCCATGAAGACACTGAGGAGACGCACGCCGGATGGTCTGAGGGGGTCGCCACCTTAGGGGGTCGACAGGCGTGAATCTGCGTCCTGCGGTCCGTGGTCACGTAGCTCAGGATCTCCGGCATCCTCCGGAACATCAGCAGGTTGTTGACGTGCACCTGAGGGGGGTGGTGTGGCACAGAGCTGACAACGCGTAGCACGCACGTGCACATGTTGACATACGTGTGTGTGCTTACCTGCGTGTTGAACTCTTCTCCTAACTTGGTGAACAAGTACTCGTAGCCGTAGGCCGCCTTGCAGTTGAACCACACCATGTGGTAGCAGCTCTGAGCGATCCAGTCGCCCACCAGACGCACAATGGCGTTCACACACTCCTCCTGCCCTCGCACAGGAAGACGAAAAAAAGGCGTTCCTTGACGTCAATCATTTGGTTAAAAAGTTCTCTATAAAGTTTCCATAGGCTAAGGTGTTGAGGTGTAACAATGTGCTGTACTTAGCATTTTTATAAAGATGAGGTGAGTTTTAGTTAACCCCAAAGACTAGAGATGCCGATAAATGCTTAAAATGTAATATCGGAAATTATGGGTATTGGTTTCAAAAAGTAAAATTAACAACTTTTTAAAACGCCGCTGTACGCAACGGTAAGTACAGAGCCGTTGCGTCTCCCAGTCAGCAGCCCCTCCCCTCTCCCACACACAACACAGGAGTTGCAGCACGACTGCAGCATGAGAGGTTTACTGGCGACGCTTGATGACCTCATCAAACCGCCGCGAGCGCAGCACAACAACAACAACAACAGTGTGTTGTTGCCGGTGCTGTAGCCGTGGCTAACAAGACTGACTAACGACACTGTGTCTCTGGTTTGGGATTATTTTAAAGTGTCTCTGACGGATAAAAAACTGGCAATTTGCAATGACTGCAAAAAGTTGGTTATGCGAGGAGGAACTAAGACGTCTTCCTTTAATACGAGCAATTTGATCTCCCACCTCTTCAGGAATCATAAGGAGATACACGATGAATACAAGCGGAAGATGGATGTGAGCCCAGTTTATAATTCCCTGTTATACATTATGCCAGGCAGTCTTGCACTAAATGAGGACTATGTTATTGTTTACTTTATTACTCTAGTATACTCTGGACTGAAGCTGTGTGCCTTCATTGTTTTTGTAGCCGTTGTTTTGAGGCGTGTTTAAAAAAAAATTATGCACTTTGTGAAAGTCAAAGTATAGTACTTCCCATAGTTGTAGTGGGTCTCAGGATTATCTCAGGGAGAGCACGTCCCAAATTCCAAGATGCTGTTTTGAGGCATGTTAAAAAAAATAATGCACTTTGTGACTTCAATAATAAATATGGCAGTGCCATGTTGGCACTTTTTTCCATATCTTGAGTTGAAGTTGTTCTCTTATTTTGGAAAACCTTGTTACATTGTTTAATGCATCCAGCGGGGCATCACAACAAAATTAGGCATAATAATGTGTTAATTCCACGATATCGGTTGATATCGGAATCGGTAATTAAGAGTTGGACAATATCGGAATATCGGATATCGGCAAAAAAGCCATTATCGGACATCTCTACCAAAGACATTTTTGAATAATTTACAGTCAAACTTAGTTCTCCAATACATCGCTGAGGAAACAATATTTTCCATCAAACAGTCGCCAAATCCACTCTGACCTCAGTTGTGCTTTTCTAGCAGAGCGCCAATATGAAAAGTAAGATATGAATAAGTGTCATCGTATTAAAAAAAAGAATAGTTATACATTGGAAATGGTAAAACATGACAACGGTGTTTGTGTTTCTGATCAGGCTACAAACTTTGGTGAAAAATACCAAAAGGGGATTTATTTTTCTACATTTAAAACACTTTCTTGCAAAATAGAGACGCTAATGCATGCTTTCATTACAATTTGTATAGACTATTGTAACGCCCTGCTTTCTGGTCTTCTTAAAAAAGTAATTGCACTTTTACAATTACTCCAAAATTCAGCTGCACGTGTCCCGACGAAGGCCAGAAGGCGGGCTCACATTACACCAGTTTTAAAATCTCTGAATTGGCTACCCGTGTGTTTCAGGATCAATTTTAAGGTTCTTCTTATGCTTTATAAATGTTTTTATGGTATTAGGCTTTCTTATCTTTCAGATTTGCTTTTACCCTATGAACTTTCCCAGGCCCCTGAGATCCTCCGGCACTCATCTACTAATTATTCCAAAAGTCAGGACACAAAGTCACGGGATGGCATCTTTCCACTATTGTGGCCCCCGTCTATGAAACAGCTTGCCACTGCTCCACTCACCTCCCAGGGGATGAACAAGGGGATGGGTCAAATGCAGAGGACAAATTTCACCACACCTAGAGTGTGTGTGTGAGACAATCATTGGTACTTTAACTTTAACTTAACTCAGGGCTGCACAGAACGTTCATGTTTTTAAGACCAGGCTTAAGACCCACCTTTTTGATTTGGCTTTTACCTGATTGATTGATTGATTAATTGAATCTTGCATTAGATTACACAGTACAGTACATATTCCGTACAATTGACCACTAAATGGTAACACCCGAATAAGTTTTTCAACTTGTTTAAGTCGGGGTCCACGTTAATCAATTCATGGTAATTCATGATATTTTATTCAAGTCATTTGTATTTTACTTTTTATCCTATTAATTATGCAATATTTTATTTATATTATTTATTTACTGTATATATATATATTTTTTTCCCCTAAATAATTCAATGTATATACTCTGATGATTAACTTGTGTGGTGACTGTATTATGCTGATAGTATATATTTGTACCATGAATTGATTTACGTGGACCCCGACTTAAACAAGATCAAAAACTTATTTGGGTGTTACCATTTAGTGGTCAATTGTACAGAATATGTACTGTACTGTGCAATCTACTAATAAAAGTTTCAATCAATCAATCCCAAATACACAAAAACAGGTACTAATGGGTAAGAAAGGTTGGTTTTGCAGAATAGCTCTCCTTTAAAAAACAAAGAGACACTAAAGGAAGCTGACATGGTTAAAGAAGGGTATGAAAAAAGATTGTTTGTGTAGACAAATGAAGAAGAGCTTGCTGGTGACATGTTAGTGAGGCTCAAATCTGCCAAAAGGAGAGTGACTGATTGACGAGAGCTGTTGACAATTGATGAAGTGTTAGGGGTTCACCTAGTGACATAACCAGATAGGTGATCCAATACAAAAGGTGAAAAGCAGTACAGTAATGAACAATGTGTTTATTTTAGTGTCATTTCTTCATAACGTTTTTAGTGATTTTTTTTTAAATTAAACATAGTAAACATAACTTGGTTGTTGGGATGCAAGAGATCTATTTTACTTTGATTTGAAAAATAGATCAGTGTCTCAGAATGAATCAAGTTTGTGAATTGAGGTTTTTTTGAATTTCTTCTGACAGTCCTGGTGAACATACCCGAGAAGGAATCTGGTAGAAACGAGGGTCACAGAAGGTGGAGTCCACATAAACACTCTGAATGTCCTTCACTCTGTGCAGCAGACACGGCGAGTTTGAAAATGAGTCCCATGAGCTGTGAACACGTGAGGAGGAGGAGACCTGTGACCCACCTGCTTCCTGAGTGCAGATGTTCCATCCTTGACACGTCTCCAACTGCCAACCGGAAGTCTCCAGTGTACAACACGTTCCCTCTGCAACCTTCAAACAGGAACCTACATAGACGTTTGCAGCATCTTCAGATAAGGACCGTCTCGATCATCAGCTGAACGATTCAGACTTACATGACTGAGCCCGGACAGTGACCAGCGGGAAGCAGCGTGACCACAATCTCTTCGCTCTGCAAACACAAACGTATTCTTCATCTCACACATCACAACGAGCTAAAGTGTCAGATGTCACCTCTCCTGACACCTCATCCACCAGAGAAATCTGAGTTGGGCTTTCCAGTTCTAAGGGAACCTAAAAGTGAGAAACACACACATTTATAATCATCACATTTGGGAAAAACGTGTGAATTACAACTCACAATGAAGTTCTCCCAAAAACGGTACTTGGGACTGCTCAGCAGGAGCTCTTTGGTCACAAACGAGCAGTAAAGTCTGACTTTGCGGCTGCAAAACACAAATATGGCTTCACTACAAGTGAAAGATACTATTATTTACCAGATACTGCAGTATTACGGTTTCAAAATCCTCACAATAATGCCGTGATGTGTGACAGTGTTAAACAGAAACTTGGTGAGAGTAGTTTTTTTGTGGCTCTTTTGAGTTGGCCGGGAAAAAAAGTAAACTATGTCACACGCAATTCTCTGCACAGCACGAGACTGGCAAGGTAGACAAATATAATTGTCGTCGACAATGTCGACTAATCGTTGCAGCCCTATGAGAAATGACTTGATACACCACCACCTGGAAAATATATTTGAAGCCAGCGAAGCTATACATCAATTTGTAGGGTATTTACATTATTAAAAATAAGATAGTCAGTTAACCTTTCTGACATCAGCATTTTCCAGACTGATATAAAAATGTCCACTGCAGAGGACACTGCTTTTTAGAAAGTAAAAGTTTTAGATGAAAGAGACATATCATGGAATGATATTTGGAAAAATGCCAATAAGCCCTTTAGAAGCATTAAAAATAAGCTGACTCAATTTAAGATCTTAAATAGATTGTATTTTACATCTTCTCAGCTGTTTAAAAAGTTATGTATGAAGTGTCGGGCAGCCGAGGCAACGCTTGTTCATTTATTGTGGGAATGTCAGAGAATAAAAGAGTTATGGTTGAAAACAACAAAAGAAGCAATCACATTCCTTAATATAAACATCCCAATGACACTGCAAACTTGTATTCTTGGGGATCTCCATCAATTTAGTAAAGTGTCATCAAAGAGTAAAAATTTATTTCAATATGCATAATAACAAAAAGGGTAATATTAAAAAAATGGATGGATGTTGATAGTCCAACTCATACTGACTGGTATACACAAGCTATGGAGATGATATCAGTAGAAAAAACTGCATTTAGTTTAGATAATAATGAGTCATATATTGGAATATGGGATCCATTATTTAAATTTGTTTTAACTATTAAATGAATCAAAAATATGACTTATTTTATCTTTGTGAAAAATATTGGACACAGTGTGTTGTCAAGCTTATGAGATGTGATGCAAGTTTAAGCCACTGTGACACTATTGTTCTTTTTTTTAAAAATGTGTCTGTAATGATAATGTCAATGAGGGATTTTTAATTACTGCTATGTTGAAATTGTTACTAATATTGATACTGTGTAGATAATATTCATTTTTGTTTCGCTACTTTTAGATTGTTCTGTGTCATGTTTGTGTGTCCTCTCAATTGCTCTGTTTATTGCTATTCTGAATGTTGCTGGGTCGGGTTTGGTTTTGGAATTGGATTGCATTGTTATGGTATTGTTGTGTATTGTTTTGTTGGATTGATTAATAAAAATAAATAAATAAAAAAGTAAAAGTTGAAACCCACTATTGTGAACAATATTGTTTTACACTTGTTACTAGAGATGTCCGATAATATCAACATGCCGATATTATCGTCCGATAAATTGTTTAAAATGTAATATTGGAAATTATTGGTATCGTTTTTTTTATTATTGGTATCGGTTTCTTTTTTTTCTTTTTTTATTAAATCAACATAAAAAACACAAGATACACTTACAATTAGTGCACCAACCCAAAAAAACCTCCCTCCCCCATTTACACTCATTCACACAAAAGTGTTGTTTCTTTCTATTATTAATATTCTGGTTCCTACATTATATATCAATACAGTCTGCAAGAGATACAGTCCGTAAGCACACATGATTGTGTGTGCTGCTGGTCCACTAATAGTACTAACCTTTAACACTTAATTTTACTCATTTTCATTAATTACTAGTTTCTATGTAACTGTTTTTGTATTGTTTTACTTTCTTTTTTATTCAAGAAAATGTTTTTAATTTATTTATCTTATTTTATTTAAATCTTTTTTTTTTAAAAGAACCTTATCTTCACCATACCTGGTTGTCCAAATTAGGCATAATAATGTGTTAATTCCACGACTGTATATATCGGTATCGGTAATTAAAGAGTTGGACAATATCGGAATATCGGATATCGGCAAAAAAGCCATTATCGGACATCCCTACTTGTTACATTAGATCAGTGGTTCTTAACCGGGGTTCGATCGAACCCTAGGGGTTCGGTGAGTCGGGCTCAGGGGTTCGGCGGAGGTGAAGACACACCCGACTCATTGTGTGAATAAAAACTTCTCCTTATCGGCGTATTACGGATACAGCAACAGCAGAAGTCCCACTGATTTGCAGGTGTGTAATTTGTTGTGAGTTTATGCACTGTGTTGGTTTTGTTCTTTGAACTAGGTGATGTTCATGCACGGTTCATTTTGTGCACCAGTAATAAAACATGGTAACACTTTAGTATGGGGAACATATTCATCATTAATTAGTTGCTTATTAACATGCAAATAAGTAACATATTGGCTCTTAACTAGTCATTATTAAGTAGTTATTAATGCCTTATTCGGCGTGGCCTTATTGTAACCCTAACCCTAACCAAATAACTCTAAATTAAGTCTTTGTTACTTAGAATATGTTCCCTTAGTGTCCAAAAAACTCTAAATTAAGTCTTTGTTACTTAGAATATGTTCCCCATACTAAAGTGTTACCAAAAACATATAACTTTGTCTTGAATTTGAAAAAAAACAACATTTAATTTTTCACTAAAGAAGGGTTCGGTGAATGCGCATATGAAACGGGTGGGGTTCGGTACCTCCAACAAGGTTAAGAACCACTGCATTAGATGTTAACATTGTCACTTTAAAGACACTCAACTGTATGGTTGGTTTTTATTTTTTTTAGATGTATAGGTATTTGCCTTAAACAGTGGATGTTTCAGCAATATTTTTTGCACTTAAAAAATACATGTTTGTAGTAATAACTATTAATAAATATAACATTTGAGCATTATGTTTGTGTTCAATTACTATATAAGTGTTTATGCTGCCACTTCATTTGATATACTATGGCATTTGTATAGGGTCTTTTTTTTTTTTTAACACGATAATATTGTACCGTGGCCTTCATTACGTGACAATGTAGTACCATGAGATTTTGATATTGTTACATCGCCATTACACAGTAACGTAATGTAACTCATTACAGTATGTTCATCCTAAACATTTCTGAAACTTCTTTTTACACACTATGGCTTTTTTATTTTATTTACCGCAATATTAATCGTACTGTGATTAATACCGTGATAATATCGTACCGTAAGATTTGATACCGTTACATCCCTGGCAATAAACTCTTAGATATATGTTTTACTTCGCTGACGTCACCTGGACTGAAGCCTTCTTTTCAGCTTTGGTGCTTTAATTCCTCTCATGTGATCTGGAGGAAAAAAACATTAATAAGTTCAGTTGGCTGGAAGCTAAATGCTAAAAGTAGCAGCAGAGAATGTAGCATGTTAGCATGCTAACAGGCTACCTTTATGACAGTGCGACAGACAATATGCCCGCGCGTTTAAGTTGTCGTTGTCGAAGCGATCCAAAGAAATGTTTGGATACTCTTTCATTCGTCCTGCAAATGTACTCATACTTTCACGCCTCTAGTGAAAGACTCCAGTAGAAAACGAGGTTGTCTGTGTTGACATCTTTTATATTTTGTCTGTCCCGCCCCTTCGAACGCTTCCTTCTTTTTGTTCTTCTTCTACGCCTTTTTCAAACCACCAGCGCCCTCTAGTGTACATGTTTAACATGATGCTTGTTGTTTTTTTCATAGACATCTTCTAAGTCAGGGGTGCTCACACTTTTTCTGCAGGCGAGCTACTTTTCAATTGATCAAGTCGTGGGGATCTACCTCATTCATATATATAATTTATATTTACCTATTTATGAAATATATGTTTTTGTTAACAAGTTAAAGGTGTTTAATGATAATACAAGCATGTTTAACACATATAGTTAATATTGTTAATAAGTTAAAGGTGTTTAATGACAACACAAGCATGTTTAACACATATAGTTAATATTGTTAACAAGTTAAAGGTGTTTAATGATAATACAAGCATGTTTAACACATATAGTTAATATTGTTAATAAGTTAAAAGTGTTTAATGATAATACAAGCATGTTAACACATATAGTTAATATTGTTAATAAGTTAAAGGTGTTTAATGATAATACAAGCATGTTTAACACATATAGATTCCTTTCTTTCATTAAGACAAGAATATAAGTTGGTGTATTACCTGATTCTGATGACTTGCATTGATGGGAATCAGACAGTGGTGCTGATAACGTCCGCATTTTCGAATGGAGGAGAAAAAAAGTCCTCCTTTCTGTCCAATACCACATGAAAGTGGTTGGTTTTTGGCATCTTATTTGTCCAGCTTCCGTACTCCTTTGTATACACTTTACAAGAAATACATTGGCGGCAAACTCCGTAGCTTGCTAGTTTGTGCACGCCAGCTTTCTGAGACTCTTATTTTGTTAGCACAGGCAGGATGAAGCAAAGCTTTTATTGTGCAACTGTGCAGTCGGTCTTTGGAGTTTTGACGACAGGTACGGAGCCAGAGTCTGTTGAAATAAAGTGTTTCTCGCCTTCCTGTCTGTAATTTTAATGAGCTGGCAGCAGCCAGCGTCATCTCAGAAGACCCTCGGTTGCCATGAATGTCAATCAAGTGACGAAAGTGACGTCATAGTGAAGATTTATGATCGCTCATTTTTAGGACTATTTTTTTAATGCCTGGCTGGCGATCGACTGACACACCCTCCGCGATCGACCGGTAGCTCGCGATCGACGTAATGAGCACCCCTGTTAAGTAGACGCAGCATCGAGCGCTACTGCCTACTGGCGCTGACGAGACGCGGGGCCGCCATCTTGGAGTGGTGATCCGCTCCACTAAGTGCAATTCATTTGGCAGGAGCAAAGTTAAAGTTAAAGTACCAATGATTGTCACACACACACTAGGTGTGGTGAAATTTGTCCTCTGCATTTGACCCATCCCCTTGATCACCCCCTGGGAGGTGAGGGGAGCAGTGGGCAGCAACGGTGCCGCGCCCGGGAATCATTTTTGGTGATTTAACCCCCAATTCCAACCCTACTCCAACAGGCTCCTTCAACTTCCTTCCCGCACTGTGCGATTCAAGAACTCCTTCATTCCACACTCCATCCAGCTGTATAATCACTCGCCATACAGCAATAAATGACATCTGCCTATTACCTGACACCTGACATGTTAGCTACTTCTCTTTGTTTATAATGTTTATAATGTCTATTTTCTATTTCCTGCTGGATCTACTCTCTATTTTATGCTGCTGCTGTCACATATACTGTATATACTGTAATATTGTACATGGTCATTGGTATATATTGTATATATGTTATAGACATAATATAATATATCTGTATATATATTATTCTGTACACATATTATGTATATATTCGTATATATGTTAGATTTTTTTTTTATCACTATATTAGTCTATTTATACCTGCATTGTCCTTTCCATCCTTACACTTTCCATCATTGTAACTGAGCTACTGTGTTGAACAATTTCCCTTGTGGATCATGAAAGTTTGTCTAAGTCTAAGTCTAAGTCTTGATGCTGAGTGCCAAGCAGGGAGGTAATGGGTCCCATTTTTATAGTCTTTGGTATGACCCGGGCGGGGTTTGAACTCACAACCAGGGCGGACACTCTAACCACTAGGCCACTGAGTAGGTTTTGGAATTGGATTGCATTATTATGGTATTGTTGTGTATTGTTTTGTTGGATTGATTAATACAAATAAATAAATAAAAAAGTAAAAGTTGAAAGCCACTATTGTGAACAATGTTGTTTTACACTTGTTACTAGAGAATTAACTGTCATCTTACCTCACTGAATACTAGGGGTGTGGGGAAAAAAATCGATTCGAATTCAAATCGCCATTCTCACATTGTACGATTCAGTATCGATTCTCATTTTTCAAAAATCGATTTTTTTATTTATTTATTTTTTTTAAAATGTTTTTAATTAATCAATCCAACAAAATAATATTATCAACAACAGTATCAATATTAGTAAGAATTTCAACATAGCAGTGATTAAAAATCCCTCATTGACATTATCATTAGACATTTATAAAAAATAAAAATAAATAAAAATAAAAATGAACAATAGTGTCACAGTGGCTTACACTTGCATCGCATCTCATAAGCTTGACAACACACTGTGTCCAATATTTTCACAAAGATAAAATAAGTCATATTTTTGGTTCATTTAATAGTTCAAACAAATTTACATTATTGCAATCAGTTGATAAAACATTGTCCTTTACAATTATAAAAGCTTTTTACAAAAATATACTACTCTGCTTGCATGTCAGCAGACTGGGGTAGATCCTGCTGAAATCCTACGTATTGAATGAATAGAGAATTGTTTTGAATCAAAAAAATATCGTTTTTGAATCGAGAATCACGTTGAATTGAAAAAAAATCGATTTTGAATCGAATCGAGACCCCAAGAATCGATATTGAATCGAATCGTGGGACACCCAAAGATTCACAGCCCATATATATATATATATATATATAAGAAATACTTGAATTTAAAGGCCTACTGAAACCCACTACTACCGACCACGCAGTCTGATAGTTTATATATCAATGATGAAATCTTAAGTGAATTCTAGCTATAAATACTCCTCCCACTTAACCCCGCCACCTGGCCCCGCCGACCCCGCCCACCTCCCCCCTACCGCCTCCAATCTCCCGGATTTGGAGGTCTCAACGTTGGCAAGTATGAGTTAGTGTGATAATATATCACACTTGCCAACCCTCCCAAATTTTCCGGGAGACTCACGAAATTCAGCGCCTCTCCCGAAGACCTCCCGCGACAAATATTCTCCCGAAAATCTCCCGATTTTCAGCCGGAGCTTGAGGCCACGCCCACTCCAGCTCCATGCGGACCTGAGTGAGGACAGCCTTTTTTCACGTCCGCTTTCCCACGATATAAACAGCGTGCCTGCCCAATCACGTTATTCCATACGAGGCGTAAGGCATACCGCGGATGAGCATGGCGCAGATGGAGAAGATCTTCTCAGCGTCCGTGTTGGCGCACACGTTGCCAAAGCCGACGCTGGTCAGGCTGCTGAGGGTGAAGTAGAGGGCGGCGGGCCGCCGACCGTGTTGTTGACGTAGGGCATCTCCAGGCGTTTGCCCAGCTCATGGAGCCATCCTCGGGGAAGAGACGGGAGGACAACAGGGTGACAAGAACTAAATCATCCAGACTAGAGATAAATTGTATTATTATGTTTATCTTACCTAAAAATAAATATATTAATTAATTTTAAAAAAATAAAATATTTACTATATTTTGCTAAAAACATCAAAATTAATTGTATTTTTGTTTGTATTTTTTCTGACTCCTTATTACATCCAGCCATAGAATTATACATTAAAATAAACATATTTGAAATAATTAACTTTAAATTATCATAATAATTCATTTAAAATGACCATATTTAATTAACAACTTTAGCATTTTATTCATGACATTTTGAAGCTCTCAGAAGCCAAGTTATGTTATATTCCTTAAGATTTATTTATGCAAGTTTGAAGTATCAATTATCTAAACACAGTTTTGTTTTCATATTTTCAGGGTATATATATATATATATATATATATATATATATATATATATATATATTGGGGGTGTGGGAAAAAATCGATTCGAATTCGAATCGCGATTCTCACGTTGTGCGATTCAGAATCAATTCTCATTTTTAAAAAATCGATTTTTAAAATGTATTTATTTATTTATTTATTTTATTAATCAATCCAACAAAACAATACACAGCAATACCATAACAATGCAATCCAATTCCAAAACCAAACCCGACCCAGCAACACTCAGAACTGCAATAAACAAAGCAATTGAGAGGAGACACAAACACGACACAGAACAATCCAAAAGTAGTGAAACAAAAATGAATATTATCAACAACAGTATCAATATTAGTTACAATTTCAACATAGCAGTGATTAAAAATCCCTCATTGACATTATCGTTAGGCATTTATAAAAAAATAAAAAAATAAAGTAAAATAGTGTCACAGTGGCTTACACTTGCATCGCATCTCATAAGCTTGACAACACACTGTGTCCAATATTTTCACAAAGATAAAATAAGTCATATTTTTGGTTCATTTAATAGTTAAAACACATTTACATTATTGCAATTAGTTGATAAAACATTGTCCTTTACAATTATAAAAGCTTTTTACTCTGCTTGCATGTCAGCAGACTGGGGTAGATCCTGCTGAAATCCTATGTATTGAATGAATAGAGAATTGTTTTGAATCGGGAAAAAATCGTTTTTGAATCAAGAATCGTGTTGAATTGAAAAAAAAAAAAAAAGATTATGAATCGAATCGTGACCCCAAGAATTGATATTGAATCGAATCGTGGTGATATATATATATATATATATATATATATATATATATATATATATATATATATATATATATATATATATATATATATATATATGAAATACTTGACTTGGTGAATTCTAGCTGTAAATATACTCCTCCCCTCCTAACCACGCCCCCGTCCCACCCCCGAGCACGCCCCCCATCCCCCCACCTCCCGAAATCGGAGGTCTCAAGGTTGGCAAGTATGTAATATAATATACATAATAATTCTAACAAGAATAATAACAGGTTACTTTAAAATACGTTTTTAATGAGTTTGCATGTCTTATTTTGGCTGTTTTTGGAACGCAGTCTGGTGTCTGCTCACTAAAAAAGAAAGACACTTTTGCCTTTTGGGACTCAAAGCTCCTCCCCTTTAAGTCGTCATCGATCCTGTCTCCTGCTGTCGCCAAACTTTCCAGCACATGCGACATACACTTTAAGGGGTAAGTGTTCGCCTCTTTTCGGGTATTTACATTCCAACAACGCGGCGTTGTCTCCGTCTAAATGTTCTCACTCGTGTCGATACGTCACTTCGCGTTGTTAGCTTAGCTTCGGTGTAGCCTGCGCTGGAATTAGCCCGGTAAAGCTCAAGTTAGCATGAGAGGCTAGCAGCGGTTTCCGTGTTTGCTGAGCGCCCAGTTTCACTTCCAGTTTGTGTGTTCTTGATGAGCTCGAAGCATGAATTTCCCAGCGAGCGGTTTTGCTTACTCCTTAGCTTAGTTGTGTCATTGCTGAGAGAATAAATAATGGTGCTTGAGTATACATCGTAGCATAGCCCAGCAATCCCGTACGGTGGCCGAGAGGGGTGTAAACACAGCAATGTCCAAACCAAAGAAACACAAAACACAGGCAAGGCTGCAATCTAGTGTTGTCCCGATACCAATATTTTGGTACCGGTACCAAAATGTATTTCGGTACTTTTAGGTACTTTTGTAAATAAGGGCAGGCCTCGAATTTTCACTTTTTAAGGTCAAGACAAGTGCTGCCTTATCTCTTGTGTAATGTTCATATTGTTACTCAGACAGCGTTAGTGGGTCTGATGGACCCGTTGCATTTTGTGGCTTTTAATGCCTCACAATCAAACATTTTTATGTTAAAATATTGAACAGATGTTTACCTTATCCCAATAAACATATGTTCAGTATTTTAACATAAAAGTGTTTGATTGCGAGGCATTAAAAGCCACAAAATGCAACGGGTCCATCAGACCCACAAACGCTGGCTGAGTAACAACAATATGAACGTTGCACGGAAAAGTGCCAATTTCTGCATCCCACAGGGATTCTTCTTTTGTGTTTCTGCACCTGTGGTTCCCACACAAGGTTGCAACATGGTTTGTCAACACTGTCTGCTCTCATTTTCTCGCACATTTGACCCTCTGACGTTCTGTGTACCTACACTCTGTCCTCCTCCTGTCTAGGCCTGCTGTGTGTGGGTGGGTGGTTGCGTGTAGTACACAGAACATCAATTTCCACACTTCTATTAGCCCCGGACATCTTATATGTAATAGAAATGTGTAGGGTGGGTGTATGTGTGTGGTCATTAAATGTGTATTCTGATTTATGTTCTTCACAGAAAATGAGCCAAAGTCAGTGAGTCTCAGTTTGAAAAATTAAATGGTAAATGGGTTGTACTTGTATAGCGCTTTTCTACCTTTTTAAAGAACTCAAAGCGCTTTGACACTATTTTCCACATTCACCCATTCACACGCACACATTCACACACTGATGGCGGGAGCTGCCATGCACGGCGCTAACCAGGCCCATCAGGAGCAAGGGTGAAGTGTCTTGCTCAAGGACACAACGGACGTGACTAAGATGGTAGAAGGTGGGGATTGAACCAGTAACCCTCAGATTGCTGGCACGGCCACTCTCCCAACTTTGCCACGCCGTCCCCGTAATTAATTATTTGTATCATTTTTCTTTTAATGAAAAAATGAAAACGGGTCCCACAGACCCGAACACCACACAAGGGCTCATATTTTAGGGCACCAAGGCAAGTTAGAAGGGCACCACGGAAAACATTATTTTCTTTCGAGGCAGGATATATATATATATTTAAAAAAAACATGTTTTTGTCTTTCATAAGGATTGTGAATGATAGACAATATGGGGCGGTATAGCTCGGTTGGTAGAGCAACTTGAGAGTTCCAGGTTCGATCCCCGCTTCTGCCATCCTCGTCACTGCCGTTGTGTCCTTCGGCATGACACTTTACCCACCTGCTCCCAGTGCCACCCACACTGGTTTAAAAATGTAACTTAGATATTGGGTTTCACTATGTAAAGCGCTTTGAGTCACTGGAGAAAAAGGGCTGTATAAATATAATTCATTTCACTTCAATATTCCAAGAAAGTTCAGTTCCCCTTTAAAGACATAAGCAGGATGCTGAGAGGAACGTTGGCATAATAAAAACCTACATTTTTATTTATGTGTTTGCTAAATGCTTTAGTTGTCTATAAAACTGAAATATTAAGAGTTTAACAAAGACAGAAAGAAACATTTCCTGGTCGCCTGGCTACCATGAATTGATGAATTGATTAACGTGGACCCCGACTTAAACAAGTTGAAAAACTTATTCGGGTGTTACCATTTAGTGGTCAATTGTACGGAATATGTTCTGTACTGTGCAATCTACTAATAAAAGTTTCAATCAATCAATCAATCAGCTTAATTTATTATTGTTAGCTTGCAGCAATTGTCTAATGCAGATTGTTTTTGCGGTATGACCCCGTAAGGGACAAGCGGTAGAAAATGGATGGATGGATGGTCTGTGTTTTATTATTCTCCACTGTAATTTTCAGGCACAAAAACAAGCCCCCCTGGTGGCCGTGAGCGTTACACGCATGGTATTAGCGGCCCTGACTGGACACTTTCGTAAGTGCTATTATCTTCCAGCATCAATCATAAACAGCATTGTGATCATCACATCTAAACTGACATTTCGGTTTGGTGCCTGTTTTCTTGGAAAACACGGTCATAAAAAACATTTGCCTTTTGGTTTCACTTCATGCTTATTTGCTTAGTGACCGCAGTTAGGATCCTCTGACTGGCAATTTTGCAGCAAAGCTTCACATGGACCAAATGCGGTTCCTTTTGGCTCTGTCTTAAGGTCCCTTGTGCATCACAAGTCTGACGCGGAATGTAGCTTAAGGCCGATTATAAGCTGTTTTCATAATCGGGCTCTTGTTTTGGGCTACCAAAGCTCTGCCGGCCAGGCTTTTTTCTCCATTCCTGCTGCCTTGTGACCCACAAAGGCTCAGGAGAACATCACAAGCTGCAAAGAGCGCTCTGTGGGTGTGTGTGTGTGTGTGTGTGTGTGTGTGTGTGTGTGTGTGTGGGGGGGGGTCGCACAGCTGCTAGCGTGCACGTTGCAGCAGAGGCCAGATTTGCTTCCCGTTTGCAGCATCACTGTGGTCGGTGTGGTTGTAAAAGAAAGAGGAAGCCGAGCAGTCAAATCACTTTTCTAACTGCTGTTTCAAATCTTTTTACTTTCCTTTTCACTTGCAAATAGATGTAAGAATGTATATCTGTCACAAATATACATACTGTATTTGTGAAACATCTGTACATAAACAACAATCAACTAGAGATGGAACCATTTGAAAATTGGCACCAAATACAAAACCCAAAACCAGTGAAATTGGCACGTTGTGTAATTCGTAAATAAAAACAGAATACATCCATCTATCCATCCATTTTCTACCCGCTTGTCCCTTTTGGAGTCGCGGGGGGTGCTGGAGCCTATCTCAGCTGCATTGGGCCGGAAGGCGGGGTACACCCTGGACAAGTCGCCACCTCATTACAGGGCCAACACAGATAGACAGACAACATTCACACTCACATTCACACACTAGGACCAATTTAGTGTTGCCAATCAACCTATCCCCAGGTGCATGTCTGTGGAGGTGGGAAGAAGCCGGAGTACCCGGAGGGAACCCACGCAGTCACAGGGAGAACATGCAAACTCCACACAGAAAGATCCCGAGCCCAGGATTGAACTCAGGACTACTTAGGACCTTCGTGTTGTGAGGCACATGCACTAATACAGTAATTCTTAACCTGGGTTCGATCGAACCCTAGGGGTTCGGTGAGTCGGCCTCAGGGGTTCGGTGGAGCCTCCACCGCGGAGTTCAAGACACACCCGACTCATCGTGTAAATAAAAACTTCTCCCTATCGTCGTATTATGGATACGGCAACAGCAGAAGTCACACTGGTTTTCAGGTGTGCAATTTGTTGTGAGTTTATGCACTGTGTTGGTTTTGTTCTTTGAACAAGGTTATGTTCATGCACGGTTCATTTTGAGCACCAGTAAAAAAAACATATAACTTTGTCTTGAATTTGAAAAAAAATAACATTTTATTTTTCACTAAAGAAGGGTTCGGGGAATGCGCATATGAAACCGGTGGGGTTCGGTACCTCCAACAAGGTTAAGAACCACTGCACTAATACAATGATTTGCAAATCCTTTTTAAATTATATTGAATTGAATAGACTGCAAATACAAGATATTTAATGTTCGGACTGGTAAACTTAATTTTTTTTTTCAAATAATCATCGGGCCCAGCAAAGCCAGCAGCGTTTCTGGGTGTTGTTGATAAATGGATATCGCTTTGCATAGTAGAGTTGTAACCGGCACTTACAGATGTAGCGACAAACTGTAGTTACTGACAGTCGATAAAAAGAGCAATACAAAAATATATATACAGTATATATATATTGTTGCAAAAATAAAACAAAGAACCAATGGCCTAAAATATACACATTAGTGTACCAAAGACAAACAATAAGTGACGAAAAAGTACCATCCATCCATTTTCTACTGCTTTTCCCATAATCAATAAAACCAGTCATGACATTAGGTACAATCTAGAATAATCTCTTTCCGCAATACTTCTCCTCTTAGTCTATTCTTAAAACCCACTATGTTGGGGATTGATACCAGATATTGTGGAAGTTGATTCCAGTAAGTGATTGCCCTATACCAGGGGTCGGCAACCCAAAATGTTGAAAGAACCATTTTGGAACAAAAATACAAAAACAAATCTGTCTGGAGCCGCAAAAAATTAAAAGCCATATTACATACAGATAGTGTGTCATGAGATATAAATGTAATTAATAAGAGGACTTAAAGGAAACTAAATGAGCTCAAATATACCTACAAATGAGACATAATGATGCAATATGTACATATAGCTAGCCTACATAGCATGTTAGCATCGATTAGCTTGCAGTGACCAAATATGCCCGATTAGCACTCCACACAAGTCAATAACATCAACAAAACTCACCATTGTGCATTCACGCACAACGTTAAAAGTTTGGTGGACAAAATGAGACAGAAAAAGAAGTGGCATAAAACACGTCCTAGAAAGTTATACATGTAAACAAACTAAGGTGAGTTCAAGGACCAAAATTAGTAGGACAAAACGGCGCTCGCCAAATACTCGAATCAGTGAAGCATGTTTAATACAAACAGTGTGCTTTATAACAATTAGGGAGGTTTGTGTCATGTTTGTCCTCCTACAGAAACCATATTAAAACAAAAAAATATTTTTTTTTTCCCCTCATCTTTTTCCATTTTTCATACATTTTTGAAAAAGCTCTAGAGAGCCACTAGGGCGGCGCTAAATAGCTGCATGCGGCTCTAGAGCCGCGGGTTGCCGACCCCCGCCCTATACATTACAGTCTTTTTCAAAACATCAGTTTTGGGTTTAAGACGGGTGAGAGCACCTCTTAGGGCTAGCCTGGTACCATCGTACCAAGCAACAGCTGAGAATACAGACAAGCAGGTTTATGGGATGTATAGATTTAAAAAAAAAAAAAATAGAATCAAACTACAAGCTAGTCTTTCACCAACTCTCATCCATGACAATTAATTATGCATTATCTCAATGCCGGTCCTAAATGAGCAATGGAGAGCTAGCTCTGTTTTGGGTAAGATGGATTTTATTTAGTTCTTGTTTAGATGCATTAGACCAGATTGCTGGGCTGTAGTCAAGATGTGACAATACAAGGGATTGTATAACTTGCTTAGTAGTTGTGTTAGTTAAAAAATAAGCACTTCTTCTTATGATTGAGATGCTCAGTCATTTGTTTGTGCTTGTGTCACACAGACAAAGGTAACATCCACCGGGCCAACACCTCAGTCCCATCAAGACCCCGATGCTGTGCATGAAGACCATGCAGAAGGGTCGGTAGCAGGCGAGCATGCAACACAGTGTCTCCTCCAGAAGGTGGCGCTGCTTAGTGCGTGTGCACCATGGATGAGTTCAGTAGCAGGACGTACGGCACCAGCGGCCTGGACAACAGACCGCTGTTTGGGGAGACGTCAGCACGGGTAGGGAGCGCACACAAATGAGGGTCGCTCACCATGTTTAGTGTTGCCATGGGAACGCTGACCTCACATGATCGCCTGTCTTCTCATCCAGGATCGCATCATCAACCTGGCAGTGGGGGGATTTACCTCTCTCGTTGTGTTGGTAAGTACTCCTAACACTTTGTCACCCCTTTTTAACGGAAAAAAGCAAAGTACATCATGTCATGTGACCAGTGTTCCAGTCCAGACCATGAAGAAAAGCTTTGCTGTTTTACTGGAGCGGCGTGGCTCGGATGTTAGGGCAGTCGTCCAAAAACTTGGGTTTCCTGAAAGGAATCCAGCTTCCGCTATCCTAGTCACTGCTGTCGTCTTTGGGCACTTTACTCACCTCGCTCCCATTGCCACCCACGCCGGTGTGTGTAAACGTTTTTGCAGCAGGACTC
Organism: Entelurus aequoreus; assembly: GCF_033978785.1. Taxonomy (NCBI): domain Eukaryota; kingdom Metazoa; phylum Chordata; class Actinopteri; order Syngnathiformes; family Syngnathidae; genus Entelurus; species Entelurus aequoreus. Next base: position 61,793,460 of record NC_084742.1, on the reverse strand, counting down.
CCGTGAAAAAAATATTTTAAACCCCAGTGGGACTTTCCTGGATAAATGAAGGTTAAAAAAAATGCATTGTAATGTCAAGCAAGTTCACTTCATTTTTTACAATTCATATCGGTTAATTGGCCCTCGTGTGTGAATGTGAGTGTTGTCTATCTGTGTTGGCCCTGCGATGAGGTGGCGACTTGTCCAGGGTGTACACCGCCTTCTGCCTGATTGTAGCTGAGATAGGCTCCAGCGACCCCGAAAGGGATAAGCGGTAGAAAATGGATGGATATCTACATTTTGTCATTACTGCCAGCTGTATGTACAGTACCGGCCAAAAGTTTGGCCACACCTTCTCATTCGATGCGTTTTCTTTATTGTCATAAGTACATGACATCATTACTCAAGAGTGTGCAAAGCAGTAATCAGAGCAAAAGGTGGCTATTTTGAAGAAACTCGAATATAAAACATGTTTTCAGTTATTTCATCTTTTTGTGTTAAGTACATAACTCCACATGTGTTCATTCATAGTTTTGATGTGACAATCGACAATGTGCATAGTCATGAAAATTAAGAAAACGCATTGAATGAGAAGGTGTGTCCAAACTTTTATGTTTAGTATGTATAGTAGTTTGCTAGGGCCGCCAACAATGAAAATATTTACCGTATTTTTCTGACTATAAGTCGCAGTTTTTTTTCATAGTTTGGCCGGGGGGTGCGACTTATACTCAGGAGCGACTTATGTGTGAAATTATTAACACATTACCGTAAAATATCAAATATTATTTAGCTCATTCACATAAGAGACTTGACGTATAAGATTTCATGGGCTTATTCAGCCTGTTGTTCACTATTCTTTATTTATTTTAAATTGCCTTTCAAATGTCTATTCTTGGTGTTGGCTTTTATCAAATACATTTCCCCCAAAAATGCGACTTATACTCCAGTGCGACTTATGTTTTTTTCCTTCTTTATTATGCATTTTCGGCCGGTGCGACTTATACTCCGAAAAATACGGTAATCACAATTTACCGCATTTTGTCTGTAGTTAACTCATAATCACAATCACGGGTAATTTTTTTTAATCTTTAATAATAGAACGCTTAATTGTCATCAAACATGAGCGTATGACAAAATTACAGGTGGCTACTATGTTAAGTGCAGTTAAAATACAAGACAATGACTAATGTTAAAAGTAAATACATAAATACCAGTACTAATAGCAGTGCAACTGTGAAATTGTTGATTAAACATTTTTCAACAGCTCAGCTCAACACAAAATGGACACTCTCTCTTAAAGATACGGCTTAACCTCTCCCACAGACAAACCTACCCTATCTCCCATGTTTACCACTTCGGACACAGGCGTACTTTAAAAATGAACCTACCATAAAATGGCAATAAAAAAATGGGCATTTATGACAATCATGCGACGGTTCAGGGCGGCCCCTCTTGCACCACAAAAATAATCGGTTGACGTCCATTTGCGAACGCATGACTTTGGTCTTGTCCATCTGGAGGGCTCCGGGGCTCGCCTTGCCAATCAGTCCAACGGTCCAACATTAACTGCACGTCTTAAAAAATAGTGCCGTTACGTGGTAACGCTAATTTCCTTTAACTTTGACAGCCCTAATATGTACATATTTAGGTATGAGACTACTTGATACTTCATATCCACAGCACCTAATTGTCATTCTGCACTGCAGTGTTCAAAAACAAGAAGACAAAAATACAAAAATTAATGGTATTTTATTTGAACTAAGCAAAATTATCTGCCAAAAGAACAAGAAAATTTGGCTTGTCAAGACTTTCCAAAACAAGTAAAATTAGCTAACCTCAAGGAACCCAAAAATACCTTTAAAATAAGTATATTCTCACTAATAAAAGTGCACTTTTCTTGGTAGAAAAAAAAAGACCTTTTTGCTCAATGTTGAAAAATATTCTTAAATTAAGTAAGTGCTAGTGGCATTATCTTGACATAATGATATGCGCTTGGCATCATGATTTTTTTTTTCATGCTTGACGTAAGAAATTATTACTTTAAAAAAGTAGTTTTATACTTGTGAGTGTTGATGACACAACTTTGCAACAGTTGATATTCTAGTTTCAAGCATGTTTTACTCAATTTAGGTAATCAAATCTCAGCAACAAGCTGTAATATCTTATTGAGATCATTTAGGACCAAAACACTTAAAACAAGTAAAACACTCTAACATAAAATCTGCTTAGTGAGAAGAATGATCTTATCAGACAGAAAATAAGCAAATGTCACCCTTATTTGAGGTATTTAATCTTACTTAGATTTCAGTTTTTACAGTGTGGTTTCACCCTTCCATATCCTCCTTAATATTCTACAACTGTCATTAACTTACCTAACATTCTACAATGATGTCCTGTACTTGCTTATCATTCTATAATTATGTCATTACTTTACTTTAGATCGATGTCATGTAATTATTTACATTCTACAATGTCATGTACTTATTTACATTCTACAATGTCATGTAATTATTTACATTCTACAATGTTATGTACTGTTGTTTAATCTGGAGCCAGAAGATGTTTAAAGAGGGCACGATGCATAAACTTAAAATCAGAAGTATTTATTCCCTATTGGATAGAATTGTAATAAAATTTGTCTGAGCGCTATCTGTGTCCCTAGGAGCATTCAACATGGCGACTTACACAGGGCGGTGCGGACGCGCCCTTCCCCTCGCGCTCTTACAATATATATCACAATGTATGAATATGCAATGAGGCGTGGAATCTTCCTCTGCCTTCTCCTTCCTTGACTCCGACTTCATATCTGTTGTTGTCCTTCAGACCTCGGCAAAGAAGCCACGTCAACAGTGGCAAGAATGTGGGCGATAAGAGTGAATGTGCGTATGCGTGAACTTGGACCCAGTTTCAACTGGAACTTAGAGGATATGATTAGTTCCACAGCCTATTCTAAGCATATATATACTAAACATTTCTTAATCACTTCATCCTTCATTATCTTAATTATATCCCAACAGTACCGTATTTTCCGCACTGTAAGGCGCACCGGATTATAAGGCGCACCTTCAATGAATGGCCTATTTTAAAACTTTGTTCATATATAAGGCGCACCACATTATAAGGCGCATAGAATAGACGCTACAGTAGAGGCTGAGGTTACTTTATGCATCCCGTAGTTGCGAGACCTGTTGTGGCTCAATATTGGTCCATATATAAGGCGCACTGGATTATAAGGCGCACTGTCAGCTTTTGAGAAAATTGGAGGATTTTAGGTGCGCCTTATAGTGCGGAAAATACGGTACTTAACATTCTACAATGTCATGTATTTAATTACCATTCAACAATGATGTCAGGTACTTATTTACATTCTACAATGATGTCATGTACTTATTTACATTCTACAATGTCATGTACTTATTTACATTCTACAATGATGTCATGTACTTATTTACATTCTACAATGTCATGTACTTACATTCTACAATGATGTCATGTACTTATTTACATTCTACTATGTCATGTACTTATTTACATTCTACTATGTCATGTACTTATTTACATTCTACAATGACGTCATGTACTTGTTTACATTCTACTGTCATGTACTTATTTACATTCTACAATGATGTCATGTACTTATTTACATTCTACTATGATGTCATGCACTTATTTACATTCTACAACGTAATTAACTTAATCTACAATGTCTTGTATTTAATTACCATTCCACAATGATGTCATGTATTTATTTACCATTCCACAATGTCATGTATTTAATTACCATTATACAATGATGTCATGTACTTATTTACATTCTACAATGTCATTTATTTAGTTACCATTCCACAATGTCATGTATTTAATTACATTCTACAATGATGTCATTAACTTAACAACCTACAATGATGTCATGTATTTAATTAGCATTCTATAATGTCATGTATTTAATTACATTCTACAATGATGTCATGTATTTAAATACCATTCAAGAATGATGTTACGTACTTAATTACCATTCTACAATGATGTCATGCTTTAATTAACGTTCTACAATGATGTCATGTGTTCACCTTGTAGGTGACTGTAATCAGCTCCTTTGTCTTCCCATCGTTGCCTCCACGGCCACTCAATGTCTTCTTTGCTGTTTGCATCCTGCTTGCCTGCGGCTCTGCCATAGTACTGGTAGATACACACACACACACACACACACACACACACACACACACACACTTACCAAAAAGATGTGTAAACACAACTTTTCTCCTCAGATCTTCTGGTACCGCCAAGGTGATCTGGAGCCTAAATTCCGAAATCTGATCTACTTCAAGCTGGCGTCCATCGTGCTGCTGTGTCTGTGTGCCAACCTCTACTTCCACGACGTCAGGTGAGGAGCAGAACGCTGCCACCTCAACACGTGGACTCTTGATGAATCCTCCCCCTTGGACCAAAAAGGACGTGCACGCACACATCACTTCCTGTTTGTGTTTGTCTGACGGACCATGGACATGGCGGAGGTTGCCACGACGACCAGCCTGTCGTGACATGCTTTGTAGATGAACACCCCCGCTACGGCACAAACCACTTCCTGTCAAGTGGTCACCTCGAAAGACTATGTTGGACATGACGCAGGAAGTTGACTCAGTTGTTGGGTGAAGGTCTAGCTTTACATGTGAAGTGTTTGCGTAACGTTAACACCCCCTCCCCCGCCCTCACACGACGTTAGGATTGTCAAAGTTTCCTTTTTTTATTTGACTATTTTACGGAATAAATACATGCAACTGAGTCCGCTCTTCTTGTTTGGCACAGTCGACGTAAAGTGTCCTTTTTGAAGATGAAAAAGTTCTAATCGGAACCTTCCTGGTTCTCCAAGATGGGATCTGGGGACAAAGACGTCTTTAGTTGAAGTTTGTCAAACACACGTCACTCGTGCATCACCTGTCAGCGTGCTGCTGATGTTGGGAGGGGACACGATCAGGACGGCGCCGTCGCTCGGTATCTCGGGACGCGGCGGTGAGGTCATCTCCTGATGCACGCAGACAAGATGTTGACATTTTGGATCAGAGTCACGGCACACATCTTAGCAAACTCTTTCACACCTTTGTCATTGGCTCCTCACTTCCCGCCACTTTTTCCGAACGTTCCAGAATACCGGAAGCATCCTGACTCTGCCCCTCGGTCTCTACGACCAGCTCTGCTTGGTCGAGAGAGTCCGAGGGGGCGGAGTCGGAGGTGAGAGTCTGGATGATGACGCCGTCGCTGGAGCAGAGGCTGTCGGCCTTGAACAAACATGAAACATTAAAGCGTGGTCCTCATGCAGATAAGTCCGGAAGAGGCGTGGAGACGAACCGCCAGGCTGTGGAGGATGATGTGCTCGTGGGATGCTGAGGAGGAGCCCGTCGTCAAGGTAACGGTGCCGCTATTGGCTAAGCTGATGGGCAGACCCTGATTGGACGTTGTCTGCAGGACGTATGTGCCCGGCGTGCTGGTGGGCTGCAACTGGAAGGACTGACAGCAACACAATCATCACTTTAGCACACAGGTGTCAAATTTAAGGCCCGGGGGCCAGATCTGGCCCGCAAACACCTGGAAATGGTATGTGTCAACAAAGTACTTAATATTTTCTCACTAAATGTAATGTATTTTTTTCATTTTGACAGAAAAAAATATATGTACTGCTTGAAATTGCTTTAACAGTATCCAATATTGCAACAAATATTGCAGTATATTATACTTTCCAATCATGTTTTTGTCTAATAGAATAGAATAGAAAGTACTTTATTGATCCCTGGGGAAATTCAGCACCACAGTTCGCTCACAATAAACCTGGTTAGCGCCGTGCATGGCAGCTCCCGCCATCTGTGTGAATGTGGAAATAGTGTCAAAGCGCTTTGAGTTCCTTAAAAAGTTAGAAAAGCGCTATACAAGTAAAACCCATTTACCATTTAAACAAAAATACCGAATTTTTCGGACTATAAGTCGCACCGGCCGAAAATGCATAATAAAGAAGAAAAAAAACATATATAAGTCGCATTTTTGGGGGAAATATATTTGATAAAAGCCAACACCAAGAATAGACATTTGAAAGGCAATTTAAAATAAGGAATAGTGAACAACAGGCTGAATAAGTGTACGTTATATGAGGCATAAATAACCAACTGAGAACGTGCCTGGTATGTTAACGTAACATATTATGGTAAGAGTCATTCAAATAACTATAACATATAGAACATGCTATACGTTTACCAAACAATCTGTCACTCCTAATCGCTAAATCCCATGAAATCTTATACGTCTAGTGACTCTAGTCTCTTACGTGAATGAGCTAAATAATATTATTTGATATTTTACGCTAATGTGTTAATAATTTCACACATAAGTCGCTCCTGAGTATAAGTCGCACCCCCGGCCAAACTATGAAAAAAACTGCGACTTATAGTCCGAAAAATACGGTACTTAACTTTACAGCAAACTACCCATTAAATTAATAATAATGAGAATACATTTTACATTGTTCTTTACAGCATATTACTGTAAATTAAAAAAAACTACTACTGTTTTTTTTGCGCTCAATAACTGTTTACTGAACTGCCGGTTTTGACTGTAAAATCTACGGTTGTTGTTTTTAGCGGCGTATTACTGTAAATGGAAAGACGGTACTTTTGTTTTTACGGTAGAAAAACTGGCTTTAGTTGCCAGAATAAAAAAATAACTTTTTTCCATTCACAATATAATGTTGTAAAAAAAACCAATGTAAATTTAACACAAAAATTCTGGCAACTAAGCTGCCAGCTTTTTCTGTAAAAACACCCCCAAAAAACAGGGGTACTGTTTTACTATTTACTGTAAAACAACAACATATATTTTACAGTAAAATTTTGTAAATGTAATGTTTTTCCAGTAAAATTGACAGTCTACTTAAAACAATGTCCATCCATCCATCCATCCAATTTCTACCGCTTATTCGCTTCAGGGGCGCTGGAGCCTATCTCAGCTACAATCGGGCGGAAGGCGGGGTACACCCTAGACAAGTCGCCACCTCATCACAGGGTCAACATAACAATGTATATAATAATAATGAAATCCTAGCACATCCACTTACCGGCAAGATCTCGAAGGCCTGCAGAGCTGCGCCGCTGAGTGTGATGTCGTTGCCGTCGCCGCCTTCTGTCGTAGAGTCTGAGCATCAGAATGAAGTGACTCGGGTCAGCGCTCAAATGAGGGGAGGGCGGCACGAGTACGGCGGCGAGCCTCACCCAGGTGCGTGATCTGGAGCGGGATCTGCACGGGAATCTGCAACGCCGCCACAGAACCGGAGGCGGGGCCAGCGCCGCTCTCCTCCAATCGGCTGAGTCGTATCTGGAGGGAGGGGCTGCATGAGCCGCTTGCCGCCTGCGAGGACGCCATGACCTCATGGAGGGCCTTGAGTAAGACTGCACACACGCAAGATGTCAGCACTGACTACAAGAAACATCAATAGTTTTCTTGCGCCTACCACTGAAGGGGATCTTCTTGTGGTTGGCTATTTGTCTCTTGATGCTCCACCATTTGGATCGCAGCCACTGCGGCGAGCGCACGCTGCTCCACCCGCCAGCAAGCTCCTCCCACTGGATTTCGTTTTCATCTTCGACTTCCAACTCTAAAATCCTGACACACGCATACAAACCCCGTTTCCATATGAGTTGGGGAATTGTGTTAGATGTAAATATAAACGGAATACAATGATTTGCAAATCCTTTTCAACCCATATTCAGTTGAATATGCTACAAAGACAACTTATTTGATGTTCAAACTGATCAACATTTTTTTTTGTGCAAATAATCATTAACTTTAGAATTTGATGCCAGCAACACGTGACAAAGAAGTTGGGAAAGGTGGCAATAAATACTGATGAAGTTGAGGAATGCTCATCAAACACTTATTTGGAACATCCCACAGGTGAACAGGCAGATTGGGAACAGGTGGGTGCCATGATTGGGTATAAAAGTAGATTCCATGAAATGCTCAGTCATTCACAAACAAGGACGGGGCGAGGGTCACCACTTTGTCAACAAATGCATGACCATATTGTTGAACAGTTTAAGAAAAACCTTTCTCAAGCAGCTATTGCAAGGAATTTAGGGATTTCACCATCTACGCTCCGTAATATCATCAAAGGGTTCAGAGAATCTGGAGAAATCACTGCACGGAAGCAGCTAAGCCCGTGACCTTCCATCCCTCAGGCTGTACTGCATCAACAAGTGACATCAGTGTGTAAAGGGTATCACCACATGGGCTCAGGAACACTTCAGAAACCCACTGTCAGTAACTACAGTTGGTCGCTACATCTGTAAGTGCAAGTTAAAACTCTCCTATGCAAGGCGAAAACCGTTTATCAACAACACCCAGAAACGCCGTCGGCTTCGCTGGGCCTGAGCTCATCTAAGATGGACTGATACAAAGTGGAAAAGTGTTCTGTGGTCTAACGAGTCCACATTTCAAATTGTTTTTGGAAACTGTGGACGTCGTGTCCTCTGGACCAAAGAGGAAAAGAGCCATCCGGATTGTTATAGGCGCAAAGTTGAAAAGCCAGCATGTGTGATGGTATGGGGGTGTATTAGTGGCCAAGGCATGGGTAACTTACACATCTGTGAAGGCACCATTAATGCTGAAAGGTACATACAGCTTTTGGAGCAACATATGTTGCCATCCAAGCAACGTTACCATGGACGCCCCTGCTTATTTCAGCAAGACAATGCCAAGCCACGTGTTACATCAACGTGGCTTCATAGTAAAAGGGTGCAGGTACTAAACTGGCCTGCCTGTAGTCCAGACCTGGCTCCCATTGAAAATGTGTGGCGCATTATGAAGCCTAAAATAGCACAAGGGAGACCCCCGGACTGTTGAACAACTTAAGCTGTACATCAAGCAAGAATGGGAAAGAATTCCACCTGAGAAGCTTCAAAAATGTGTCTCCTCAGTTCCCAAACCTTTACTGAGTGTTGTTAAAAGGAAAGGCCATGTAACACAGTGGTGAACATGCCCTTTCCCAACTACTTTGGCACGTGTTTCAGCCATGAAATTCTAAGTTAATTGTTATTTGCAAAAAAAAAAAAAAGTTTATGAGTTTGAACATCAAATATGTTGTCTTTGTAGCATATTCAACTGAATATGGCTTGAAAAGGATTTGCAAATCATTGTATTCCGTTTATATTTACATCTAACACAATTTCCCAACTCATATGGAAACGGGGTTTGTACACAGAGCTATATATATATATGTGTGTGTCTGGTGTGGGAGTGGACGTGGACGTGTCCTCCCTCCTCACCTTCGCGTGAGGTTGAGGTCGTCGTCTTTGGTCCACTCGGTGCCGCCACTGTGCTTCCAATTAAGGTAGTTGAGCCATTTGGAGCGACACTGTTTCTCCGAGCGCGTGCCCACCTGATTGGCCACCGACGCCCAGGACACGCCCCTCGTGACCGCCGACCCCGGAGACGCGCCCGCCATCTCGTACACCACCTCGGCCAGACGGCGCTCCTCCTCCTCGCTCCACTTCCCTGAGCGCGAAGCAAACTAAACTATACTCTCTCTATACACGGCTCCGTAATAATGAGTTTGTACCCGTGTTGCACGTGTCCTTCATCAGGCGACAGCGGTCCTTGACGGAGGAGGCGCTGCGACCCAGCACGGCGCCGATGGTGGCCCAGTCGTTGCCATGGCGATCTCTTAGCCTGAACAACAACAGTCATGTGACCCCCAGGCAAACGGCAAACGCAGAAGACGACGAGAACGAAACTCACGTTTTTAACTTCTCAATCTCTCCTGGGGTGTACCTGACCGACCACACACACACACACACACACACACACACACACACACACACCTCATGTTAGCGCCCGCCTTCTTTGCCGTCATTGAGGGCGTCGCCCTCTTCCTCACTCACTTCCCAACGTGGTTGCGGTTGTCGTACATCCGTAGAACTCGTCTGTAGACGGCGAAGAGCGGCCTGTTCAGACCCAGCGCCACCGAGCGGTAGAAGTCTTTCCTCTCTTCTTTGGACATCTCAAAGATGATCTCGGCCGGGTCCTCCATGCCTCGCGACTGAAACGTAAATGCGCACAAACACACATTACACCAGGGGTGGACAAACTTTTTGACTAAAAAAAAATTTGGCCGGGGGCCAAAAGGAGACTGCATATATGTATATATATATATATATATATATAAATATATATATATATATATATATATATATATATATATATATATATATATATATATATATATATATATATATATATATATATATCAGTGTTTCTCACACATTCATTTATTTGTGGTGGCCCGCCACAAAAGAATTACGTCCGCCACAAATAAAATAAAATAAAATAAATAAAAAAATAAATAAAAAATTAAAATTAAAAAAATATATACAGTATATATATATATATTTTTTTAATTTTAATTTTTTTTATTTATCTATTTATTTTATTTTATTTTTATATTACAGGAAACACTGATATATATATATATATATATATATATATATATATATATATATATATATATATATATATATATATATATATATATATATCACTGATATATATATATATATATATATATCAGTGTTTCCCACACATTCATTTATTTGTGGTGGCCCGCCACAAAAGAATTACGTCCGCCACAAATAAAATAAAATAAAATAAAAAAAATAAAAAATAAATTAAAATTAAAAAAATATATATATATATATTTTTTTTTTGTCCTCTCCAGCTTCTCAGGCAAATCATATAGTTGATGTAGATGCCCATATCGGCTGTTCAGATTGACTTTACAAAAGAGAAGTGTAGGATACTTCTCTTGTTGCCTTATTTGTATTTGACTTTATTAAATGTATTTATATTAGAAACACAACATGTGTATATAACAAGCGGTGCAAAGTCTGCAGGCAGTAGGAAACACATGGTTAAGTGTAGGGAGTAAAACTGATGGCAGTCTAAAGTTCAAGATTTTTGGAGCTCTTTGTTCAGTGGATCAGATGTTTGATGAAGCTCTGTGTCTATCTACCACCACTACTGTTTTCTGTTTATTTGTTACTGACTGTGGCAGGACACCTCTGCCTCTGTTTCACTTTATGTTGCTGGTAAATAATATGGTTGTAGTAGTAGGCTAAAGTTAAATTATTTAGTATGCACTAATTAAAGGGGCAGAGCTTTGAGACATTTTAGCTTTTATATTTTATAAGATAGATTTTTTGTAAGAACCACAATTAATAAACATATTTCAGTGAATAACTTATTGTTCAAATCTGTATATAAATATGTACATAAAGTGTCGTAATTATATTGTAAAATGGATGGATGGAGGGATGGACGTTTAAAACAAAACTGTTATTATTAATTAGTAAGTATACATTTTTTGAGCCTTTTTAGAGAAAATCAAATCATTGTAGTAAATTATGCAAATTACTCCATGATGTCATGATGACCACACCCATAGCCACGCCCCCACCGCCACAGGTATCTTGGCAGTTTATGGGAAACACTGTATATATATATATATATATATATATATATATATATATATATATATATATATATATATATATATATATATATATATATGAAGTTGGCACGTTGTGTAAATGGTAAATAAAAGCAGAATACAATGATTTGCAAATCCTTTTCAACCTCAATTGAATAGACTGCAAAGACAAGACACTTAACGTTCCAACTGGTAAACTTTGTTATTTTCCGCAAATATTAGCTCATTTGGAATTTGATGCCTGCAACATGTTTCAAAAAAGCTGGCACAAGTGGCAAAAAAGACTGATAAAGTTGAGGAATGCTCATCAAACACTTATTTGGAACATCCCACAGGTGAACAGGCTAATTGGGAACAGGTGGGCGCCATGATTGGGTATAAAAGCAGCTTCCATGAAATGCTCAGTCATTCACAAACAAGGATGGGGCGAGGGTCACCACTTTGTCAACAAATGCCTGAGCAAATTGTTTAAGAACAACATTTCTCAACCAGCTTTTGCAAGGAATTTAGGAATTTCACCATCTGCGGTCCGTAATATCATCAAAAGGTTCAGAGAATCTGGAGAAATCACTGCACGTAAGCGATGATATTACGGACCTTCGATCCCTCAGGCGGTACTGCATCAAAAACCGCCGTCAGTGTGTAAAGGATATCACCACATGGGCTCAGGAACACTTCAGAAAACCACTATCAGTAACTACAGTTCGTTGCTACATCTGTAAGTGCAGGTTAAAACTCTACTATGCAAAACGAAAGCCATTTATCAACAACACCCAGAAACGTCGCCAGCTTTCTGGGTGTTGTCATCTAAGATGGACTGATGCAAAGTGGAAAAGTGTCCTGTGGTCTGACGAGTCCATATTTCAAATTGTTTTTGGAAACTGGACGTCGTGTCCTACGGACCAAAAAGGAAAAGAACCATCCAGACTGTTATAGGCGCAAAGTTCTAAAGCCAGCATGTGTGATGGTATGGGAGTGTATTAGTGGCCAAGGCATGGGTAACTTACACATCTGTGAAGGCACCATTAATGCTGAAAGGTACATACAGGTTTTGGAGCAACATATGTTGCCATCCAAGCAACGTTTTTTTCATGGACGCCCCTGCTTATTTCAGCAAGACAATGCCAAGCCTCATTCTGCACATGTTACAACAGCGTGGCTTCATAGTAAAAGAGTGCGGGTACTAGACTGGCCTGCCTGTAGTCCAGACCTGTCTCCCATTGAAAATGTGTGGCGCATTAAGAAGCCTAAAACGGAGACCCCCGGACTGTTGAACAACTTAAGCTGTACATCAAGCAAGAATGGGAAAGAATTCCACCTGAAAAGCTTCAAAAATGTGTCTCCTCAGTTCCCAAACGTTTACTGAGTGTTGTTAAAAGGAAAGGCCATGTAACACAATGCCCCTGTGACAACTTTTTTGCAATGTGTTGCTGCCATTAAATTTTAAGTTAATGATTATTTGCAAAAAAAATGTAGTTTGTCAGTTGTAACAATAAATATATTTTATTTGCAAATCATTGTATGGGGAAAGGTTGTTTGGATTGGGTCATATAAATTGATGCTATGCTCATGCCACTTCAACATAAAATTCATGGTCATTGAACGAAAATCGCCAATTTTGTCCGCAAGATAGTGGCATATTTGCAGCATTAGACTATAAAATATTTAAAATAAGGTTTAATACATGATAATAATAATAATAATAATAATAGATTTTATTTGTAAAAAGCACTTTACAATGAGTAAACAACCTCAAAGTGCTACAGTGTATTAAAAAAAACTAAAATAAAATAAAAAGATAATAAATAAAAAAATAAAAATAAAAACTAGAACAGCCAAATAGCTAAAACTAGTATGCATGTATCTAAAAAAAAAAGGCTTTTTTTTTAAAAGAAGGGTTTTTAAGCCTTTTTTAAAAGCATCCAAAGTCTGTGGTGCCCTCAGGTGGTCAGGGAGAGCGTTCCACAGACTGGGAGCGGCAAAGCAGAAAGCCCGGTCTCCCATTGTTCGTAGCTTTGTCCTCGGAGGTTGGATGAGGTTAGCCTGTTCGGAGCGGAGGTGTCGTGTGGAGGATTTGGGGGTGAGTAGTTCTTTGAGGTAGATGCTGCTAGCCAGACTTCATATTAAACTAGGGACGACTATCGGGCTAGACTGAACCCACCTTGACGTACTGCTTGATGTTACTCATGAGAACGTCGATCTCCTCTTTGGACCACATCCCTTGTTTCCACTTGTGACCTGGCGGCAAAGGACAAAAAAGAAAAGACACTCGGTGAGCTCCTCGCTATTAGCAAGGTGCTCGCCAAAAATGGCGTCCTGACCTTTGTTGGTCAGCGAGTCTTTGTCTTCTTTGGTGGTGAACCACGCCTGGCTGACGGCCGACACATCCGCCTTCTCATTGGCCGACAGCGCCTCCTCACGCAGGACCTGCGCACACGCCTGTGAGTCCACTGTGACCTGCAAGTCGCCGGGGGGGGGGCGCGGCCTACCTGAATGTGAGCCACGCCCTCCTGAGAGAGGCCGCCCTCCGCCGTGGTTGTCATGGTGACCTCAAAGCGCTCGTGGTCGTCGGCCACTGAGGACCCAGGAAGACCACATTAACTTGGTATGAATTGATCAGCGACTAATTATTTGATTGTGTTTGCTCACTGGGCACCGCCACCACAGAAAAGGACGAGTCTGAGTCCTCTGGGGCGACACACACTTTTTTGGCAGGGGGCTCACAGTCGTCATCTGCGCACACACACAAACACACGTGGTCAGCACACAAAGGGCATGGGTCGAGGATTGAGGGTGACGCACCGTTAGGGGGGGAGTGTAATGCGACGCCATCGTCGTCGTCGTGCGCCAGTGTGACCGACTCGACCGTTTCCAGCGTGTCGCCATCACGCTCCTCTTCGGCGGCGCTCATCACTCGCCTGCAAGTAATGATAATAATTAGTAACAACTGAACTGTTTATTTTATTCATCCAAATCTGGTTTCTAAACACTATAACGTCAAACTTGTTTCCACTGCAGTTATGGCTGCCCCGAGAAGGCCCTTTGTAAAAATGACAACAGATCTAACGGTAAAAAAAAACAATTGTACCGTTTTTTTTCCAATTACAGTAATATGCTGTAAAAATATTACAGTAAAATTGTGGCGACTGAGCTGCCAGTTTTTTTCTACTGCAACTGCAAAATAAAAAATATATATATGGTCTATGTAAAAATATATCAGACAATTATTTAATATTATCATTATTATTAGTCATAAATTATTCAGGTTTAAAAGGGATTTAACAGTAAAAAAACAACAATTGTACAGTTTTTTTCCAATTACAGTAATATGCTGTAAAAAAACAAAAAAAAACACTGATTTTTACAGTAAAATTGTGGTGAATGAGCTGCCAGTTTTTTTCTACTGCAACTGCAAAATAAATATATTGTCCATGTAAAAATATATCAGACAATTATTTAATATTATCATTATTATTAGTCATAAATTATTCAGGGTTACAAGGGATTTAAAGGTAAAAAAAAAACAATTGTACCGTTTTTCCAATTACAGTAATATGCTGTAAAAAAACCCACTGAATTTACAGTAAAATTGTGGCGACTGAGCTGCCAGTTAAAAGATATAATAGAAAATATTTAATATTATTTGTTATTATTATTAGTCATAAATTATTCAGGGTTACAACAGATTTAACGGTAAAAAACAACAACAATTGTACCGTTTTTCCAATAACAGTATATGCTGTAGAAAAAAAACAAAACACTGTGAATTTTACAGTAAAATTGTGTCGACTGAGCTGCCAGTTTTTTTCTACTGCAACTGCAAAATAAAAAAATAAATATATTGTCTATGTAAAAATACATCAGACAATTATTTAATATTATCATTATTATTAGTCATAAATTATTCAGGATTACAAGGGATTTAATGGTAAAAAAACAAATTGTATCGTTTTTCCAATTACAGTAATATGCTGTAAAAATATTACAGTAAAATTGTGGCGACTGAGCTGCCAGTTTTTTTCTACTGCAACTGCAAAATAAAAAATATATATATGGTCTATGTAAAAATATATCAGACAATTATTTAATATTATCATTATTATTAGTCATAAATTATTCAGGTTTAAAAGGGATTTAACAGTAAAAAAAACAATTGTACAGTTTTTTTCCAATTACAGTAATATGCTGTAAAAAAACAAAAAAAAACACTGATTTTTACAGTAAAATTGTGGCGAATGAGCTGCCAGTTTTTTTCTACTGCAACTGCAAAATAAATATATTGTCCATGTAAAAATATATCAGACAATTATTTAATATTATCATTATTATTAGTCATAAATTATTCAGGGTTACAAGGGATTTAACGGTAAAAAAAACAATTGTACCGTTTTTCCAATTACAGTAATATGCTGTAAAAAAAACCACTGAATTTACAGTAAAATTGTGGCGACTGAGCTGCCAGTTAAAAGATATAATAGACAATATTTAATATTATTTGTTTTTATTATTAGTCATAAATTATTCAGGGTTACAACGGATTTAACGGTAAAAAACAACAACAATTGTACCGTTTTTCCAATAACAGTATATGCTGTAGAAAAAAAAAAAAACACTGTGAATTTTACAGTAAAATTGTGTCGACTGAGCTGACAGTTTTTTTCTACTGCAACTGCAAATTAAAAAAAATATATATTGTCTATGTAAAAATACATCAGACAATTATTTAATATTATCATTATTATTAGTCATAAATTATTCAGGATTACAAGGGATTTAATGGTAAAAAAAACAAATTGTATCGTTTTTCCAATTACAGTAATATGCTGTAAAAATATTACAGTAAAATTGTGGCGACTGAGCTGCCAGTTTTTTTCTACTGCAACTGCAAAATAAAAAATATATATATGGTCTATGTAAAAATATATCAGACAATTATTTAATATTATCATTATTATTAGTCATAAATTATTCAGGTTTAAAAGGGATTTAACAGTAAAAAAACAACAACAATTGTACAGTTTTTTTCCAATTACAGTAATATGCTGTAAAAAAACAAAAAAAACCACTGATTTTTACAGTAAAATTGTGGCGAATGAGCTGACAGTTTTTTTCTACTGCAACTGCAAAATAAATATATTGTCCATGTAAAAATATATCAGACAATTATTTAATATTATCATTATTATTAGTCATAAATTATTCAGGGTTACAAGGGATTTAACGGTAAAAAAAACAATTGTACCGTTTTTCCAATTACAGTAATATGCTGTAAAAAAAAACACTGAATTTACAGTAAAATTGTGGCGACTGAGCTGCCAGTTAAAAGATATAATAGAAAATATTTAATATTATTTGTTTTTATTATTAGTCATAAATTATTCAGGGTTACAACGGATTTAACGGTAAAAAACAACAACAATTGTACCGTTTTTCCAATAACAGTATATGCTGTAGAAAGAAAAAAAACACTGTGAATTTTACAGTAAAATTGTGTCGACTGAGCTGCCAGTTTTTTTCTACTGCAACTGCAAATTAAAAAATATATATATTGTCTATGTAAAAATACATCAGACAATTATTTAATATTATCATTATTATTAGTCATAAATTATTCAGGATTACAAGGGATTTAATGGTAAAAAAAACAAATTGTATCGTTTCTCCAATTACAGTAATATGCTGTGGGAAAAAAAACACTGTGAATTTTACAGTAAAATTGTGGCGACTGATCTGCCAGTTTTTTTCTACTGCAACTGCAAAATAAAAAATACATATATTGTCTATGTAAAAATATATCAGACAATTATTTAATATTATCATTATTATTATTCATAAATTATTCAGGGTTACAAGGGATTTACGGTGAAAAAAAACAATTGTATCGTTTTTCAAATTACAGTAATATGCTGGGGAAAAAAACCCCACTGTGAATTTTACAGTAAAATTGTGGCGACTGAGCAGCCAGTTTTTTTCTGCTGCAACTGCAAAATAAAAAAAATAAAAAATTGTCTATGTATAAATATATCAGACAATTATTTAATGTTATCATTATTATTAGTCATAAATTATTCAGGCTTACAAGGGATTTAACGGTAAAAAAAAACAATTGTATTGTTTTTCCAATTACAGTAATATGCTGTAAATTATATTACAGTAAAATTGTGGCGACTGAGCTGCCAGTTTTTTTCTACTGCAACTGCAAAATAAAAAATATATATATGGTCTATGTAAAAATATATCAGACAATTATTTAATATTATCATTATTTTAGTCATAAATTATTCAGGTTTAAAAGGGATTTAACAGTAAAAAAAACAACAACAATTGTACAGTTTTTTTCCAATTACAGTAATATGCTGTAAAAAAACAAAAAAAACCACTGATTTTTACAGTAAAATTGTGGCGAATGAGCTGCCAGTTTTTTTCTACTGCAACTGCAAAATAAATATATTGTCCATGTAAAAATATATCAGACAATTATTTAATATTATCATTATTATTAGTCATAAATTATTCAGGGTTACAAGGGATTTAACGGTAAAAAAAACAATTGTACCGTTTTTCCAATTACAGTAATATGCTGTAAAAAAAAATACTGAATTTACAGTAAAATTGTGGCGACTGAGCTGCCAGTTAAAAGATATAATAGACGATTATTTCATATTATTTGTTATTATTATTAGTCATAAATTATTCAGGGTTACAACGGATTTAACGGTAAAAAACAACAACAATTGTACCGTTTTTCCAATAACAGTATATGCTGTAGAAAAAAAAAAACACTGTGAATTTTACAGTAAAATTGTGTCGACTGAGCTGACATTTTTTTTCTACTGCAACTGCAAATTAAAAAATATATATATTGTCTATGTAAAAATACATCAGACAATTAATTAATATTATCATTATTATTAGTCATAAATTATTCAGGATTACAAGGGATTTAATGGTAAAAAAAACAAATTGTATCGTTTTTCCAATTACAGTAATATGCTGTGGGAAAAAAAAAACTGTGAATTTTACAGTAAAATTGTGGCGACTGATCTGCCAGTTTTTTTCTACTGCAACTGCAAAATAAAAAATACATATATTGTCTATGTAAAAATATATCAGACAATTATTTAATATTATCATTATTATTATTCATAAATTATTCAGGGTTACAAGGGATTTACGGTGAAAAAAACCAATTGTATCGTTTTTCAAATTACAGTAATATGCTGGGAAAAAACCCCCACTGTGAATTTTACAGTAAAATTGTGGCGACTGAGCAGCCAGTTTTTTTCTGCTGCAACTGCAAAATAAGATAAAAAATATATTGTCTATGTAAAAATATATCAGACAATTATTTATTATTATCATAATTATTAGTCATAAATTATTCAGGCTTACAAGGGATTTAACGGTAAAAAAAACAATTGTACCGTTTTTCCAATTACAGTAATATGCTGTAAATTATATTACAGTAAAATTGTGGCGACTGAGCTGCCAGTTTTTTTCTACTGCAACTGCAAAATAAAAAATACATATATTGTCTATGTAAAAATATATCAGACAATTATTTAATATTATCATTATTATTATTCATAAATTATTCAGGGTTACAAGGGATTTAACAGTAAAAAAACAACAACAAATGTATAGTTTTTTTCCAATTACAGTAATATGCTGTAAAAAACAACAACACTGAATCGTACAGTAAAATTGTGGTGACCTATATGCCAGTTTTTTTCTACTGTAACTGCAAAAAAAATAAAAATTGTCTACGTAAAAAGATATAATACACAATTATTTAATATTATTATTGTTATTATTAGTCATACATTATTCAGGGTTAAAACTGATTTAACGGTAAAAAAAACCCCAATTGTACCGTTTTTACAATTACAGTAATATGCTGTATAAAAACCACTGTGAATTTTACAGTAAAATTGTGGTGACTGAGCTACCAGTTTTTTTCTACTGCAACTGCAACTGCAAAATCAAAAAATAATTATCATCTAAAGATATAATGATAAATAAATAATGGACAATCATTTAATAGTATTATTAGTCATAAATTATTCAGGGTTACAAGGGATTTAATGGTAAAGAAAACCCAATTGTACTGTTTTTCCAATTTCAGTAATATACTGTAAAAAAAAAAAAACACTGTGAATTTTACAGTAAAATTGTGGCGACTGAGCTGCCAGTTTTTTTCTACTGCGACTGCAAAATAAAAATATTGTCTATGTAAAAAGATATAATGGATAATTATTTAATATTATTATTGTTATTATTAGTCATAAATGATTCAGGGTTACAACGGATTCAACAGTAAAATACACAATTTTACCGTTATTACAATTACAGTAATATGCTGTAAAAAAACAAAAAAAACAACTAGTGAATTTTACAGTAAAATTGTGGCGACTGAGCTGCCAGTTTTTCTACTGCAACTGCAAAATCCCCCAAAAATGATCGTCTATGTAAAAATATATAATAGATAATTATTTAATATTACTATTATTATTAGTCATAAATTATTCAGGGTTACAATGTACAATTGGATGGATAACTTGCTTTGAAATCATAAGTCAAGCAGATATTAATTACATCAATTTTAACTCAAAAAAATTGTTAAATACATGATAGTATATTTGTTGCATTATCACATAATATTAAAGTTTAAAATATATGCAATTACATGCAATACATGTATGTTTTCTGTCAAAATGGAAATAACAAATACATATAGTAAGAAAAGATAAAACCCTTCGGCTTTTCACGTTAGATATACAGTATTTTTATTATTAATAGTCGAGACCAGTGTTTTTCAACCACTGTGCTGCGGAATACTGGTGTGCCGTGAGATACAGTCTGGTGTGCCGTGGGAGATTACCTAGTTTCACCTATTTGGGTTAAAACTATTTTTTGCCAACCAGTGATTATAGTCTGCAAATGATGTGTTGTTGTTGAGTTTCTGTACGGTCTGGATATCGGCAGAGTAACCGTGTAATACTCTTCCATATCAGTAGGCGACAGCCGCTAGCTAAATGCTTTGTAGATGTCCGAAACAGCGGGAGGCAGCGTGTATGTAAAAAGGTGTCTAATGCTTAAACCAAAAATAAACAAAAGGTGAGTGCCCCTAATAAAAGGCATTGAAGCTTAGGGAAGGCTATGCAGAACAAAACTAAAACTGAACTGGCTTACAAAGTAAACAAAAACAGAATGCTGGACGACAGCAAAGACTTACTGTGGAGCAAAGACGGCGTTCACAATGTACATCCGAACATGACATGACAATCAACAATGTCACAAAGAAGGATAAAAACAACTGAAATATTCTTGATTGCTAAAACAAAGTAGATGCGGGAAATATCGCTCAAAGGAAGACATGAAACCAAACTGCTACAGGAAAATACCAAAAAAAGCCACCAAAATAGGAGCGCAAGACAAGAAGTAAAACACTACACACAAGAAAACAGCAATAAACTCAAAATAAGTCAGGGCGTGATGTGACAGGTGGTGACAGTACACCTACTTTGAGACAAGAGCTATATTGATGCATGCTTGGTTATGCTTTAAAGTCATATCCAACAATTGTGACAACAACTTTTTACTGTCAACTGAGTTTAGTTTTTTAATGATTTCTGCTGGTGGTGTGCCTCTGCATTTTTTCAACGCAAAAAATGTGCTTTGGTTCAAAAAAGGTTTAAAAACACTGGTCTGGACAGCAGTTCACTTATTTTTCTCCAAATCCACTGAAGCAACAAACAAAATACTAAAGTTGTGTTTTTTCCACTCAAACTGAACACTTTCTTCACAAAGGTTTAACAGCACGTGTGCTGGATTTATAGTAATACTAACAATCACGAAACCAGTACCATTTTGTCGCAGAAGAACCGAAGGAACTGTCAGATATGTTTATTGTGGCATGTTAATTGTTAATTGCCTTATTCTTGGTAAGATGACGTCATTCATTAGTTCTTAGTCAAACTATCCACTGCTACCCTCTGCTGGTCACGCCTGGAACAGTCCATTCAATGGACAAATACATTAAATATTTATTTTTCCCAAACTGTGAAGTGTTTTTTTTTTTCTTCATCGCATTGCAGGGTGAATACACCATGATATTGACTTTACACTGACATGTGTTGCATGGAAAACAAAGTTTGATTGTGCGTCTGACAGAAAAAGAGGAAAAAAGCTACGGCGCCATTTTAGTCGCCCAGGAGAAGCTAATGGCGTACCGCAGTGGTATAAGCCTTTCTTTTCTAACATGTCGACATTTTTGCGGCTTTAAGCGCTCCGATGCGTCTCACGGTGTCGCCGACGAAACGCAAGACGCTAGTTTTTACCGCCGAATTGACTACTTACTTCCTGTTTTTAGTCCGGGGACTTGCAGGTACCAGGATGAAGCGAAGTGCCAGGATGGAGGACGGCCAGGCTGTCTGCGGGCTAGTCGGTTGCCAGACAATCAACAAAAACCTCCATTAGTGCGGGCGTCGTAGTCAAATCAAATGCATGGTCACTTTTGAATAACAGTTAATGTATACCATGAACACCTCTATGATGTTATACATATATTTTAGTATGAAATAAATAGCTTGATAACAGTCTAGTTAGTATTTTTTTTATTTTGAGGGGTTATTACCTTTGGCAACCACGTTGTCCGCCTGAAAATATTTCCCCTCACAAATCCGAATTTGTCTCTAATTTACGCGAGACAAAAATGTTAATTTGTATTAAAATTTAAAATAATATGGATTATTTTAGAAATAAAATAAAAAATACAATGCAAACCCCACTCAAGCAACGGGAATTGCGTATACAAGTATGGTTCCGCTTTTGTTTGTGGCGGAACTTAAGACGTACGGAACATTCAAGTTCCACAACGCCAACAGAGAGAAGCAGACAATTGTTTGCTTTAAACTGTCAAGAAATGGGAGAAAGTCCGGTAAGAGTGTAAGTTAAACCACCAAACTACTTCAAGTGAAGCTGTTCTTATTTTATGAGACAAGATCCAACAACGTTGAACATTACCTTTTGTGAACTACTTTGACAAAATCTGCACGTTCAATGTGTGTCCAATGCTATTTTGGTTGTCTGTAAGTTCCTTCGTTGAAGTTCCCTGAAAGTTTTATGATTGTGCAGCTTGGTGTGTGGAGACGTGCACGGCAGGATTGGTGCTGTGTTCAGCAGAGTGCAGACAATCCAGAAGAAGACAGGACAGTTTGATGTGAGTCTTTTTCACAGTCATGGGTAAAACACATCACTGCTCCAAGAAAGCAAGTTGACCTTTAAACTTTCCCAAAGCTGCTGCTGTGTGTGGGAGAATTCTTCGGGTCGACACCAGAAGCGGAGGAAGAGTGGCAGCAGTACAAAAGTGGAGCAAAGAAAGGTGCAAAGAACACTTGAGCTTTAAAAAAAAAAAAGAGAAAAAAAAGGCATAATTCACACTCTGGCGCTTCCCCAGCTCCCATCCACACGTACATCCTGGGCGCAGGAAGCCAGGAAACGGCGAAGAAGTTCCCCAGCGCAGACGGCTGTGAGCTGGCTGACAACATCACATATTTGGGTAAGAAACCCGGTTACGCCTTTCACGTTTTGCATGAATAGGCACATGTAAAATATCACATTAAGAAGAACTGCACTTTTTTTAGAATTGTGCATATCGTTCAATGATTTTGAGAGACATGACGATGGATGTTTTTATTATTTTTTGCATTCTAAATATTAAATAAATGTGATCAAAAGTCAGCTGGCGCTCTATTCTGCCTATAAAGCCCGTGAAAAACACCTAAACACCTCCACTGAGGTTTTATATACATGAATGAAGAAAAAAACAGCAAATGTGATGCGTTTTTTAAAATGAATGCGCCACGTATGCTTAAAATGATCATTACATACAGTACAGGCCAACAGTTTGGACACACCTTCTCATTCAATGGGTTTTCTTTATTTTGATGACTATTTACTAGGGATGATACTCGAAACCGGTTTTCCCAGTTGTTCGATAAGAAAAGAACCGAGTCCTCGGACTCGAATCCCTTTTTGAGAACCGGTACCCGTTATCGAGACCACTATAGTAAAGAAAAAGAGTTGGTTCTTCATTCGAATCCCTGGGACCAATCCCGTCCCGACTAGAAATGCCCCGTGGGACATCACAAGAAATTACGTCACGTAGCTCAGTCATTAGGCGCAGATAGCGAAAGCAGGAAAAAAATGGACCGGAAAAAGCGCTCCAAGGTGTAATAAAGTTAAAAACAAAAGGTATAGTCCAATGAATAACTTTACTGAAAGATTTGAGCAGGGTACAAAAACATGACGAACACTTTTACGACCAACCGGAAACATAGCAACCAGGCTAGCAACGCACCTCCTTTGCGGCAGCTGTCGCAACGTTCTTAAAGGAACCACAGCACATACATATATATATACAAAAATATATGACATAATCTCCCTTTTTTAACTTTTGTTTTTCTTTCCTTGTAAACAAAACAAAATCACACTGTATATGTGTTGTCTGTCTAATTCTAAATAATGCAGACGAGGCGTCTTGGCTGAGTTCTTGACGTTTACTTTCACAGCGTGCTCATAACCTCATTCTTAGCTGCCGGGTGACGACATGCAACAACACTTTTCGGGGCTACCGCGCATGCTCGTCACTCCCGTTACATGCTTAGTTGTTATATTCCCTAGCTCATAACATCACAGCTTTCCCCCTTTAAAGAAATAATGTTAACTCAATAAAGTGTATTTCTGTTTTTAGCTTTAACTTTTCATTTTTTAGCATTGTAACCACATTTGCAAACAACTTTTCTCTTCATAGAATTTTCTTTCAATAAAGAAATAAAGTGCAAAAATGTCAAAGCATCATAACAAACAGTTATGTCAAATAGCAGCAGAAGTGCACTTTTTGGAGAGCTGTATTATTTTCAGTTTTGTGCCCAAGGGACTGATTTTATTTAACACTATTATTATTTATACATCTGTAGTGATCACAGAGACAGGTTGTTTTTGTGTTACTGTTTATATTTGTTTTTCTGAAAAATCCCACTTAATATACTTTGGGTAACAACAGTCAATATTATTTTATTTTTTTGGGGGGGAACAGTCAATATTTATTTATTTATTAGATTTAATTTTTTTCTTATCTGGACTAGATAAGAGAATCGATAAGGAATCGGTTCGATAAGAGGATTCGATAATAGGCTCGAACTCAATCATTTCTTATCAAACATCATCCCTACTATTTACATTGTAGATTGTCACTGAAGGCATCAAAACTTTTAATGAACACATGTGGAGTTATGTACTTAACATAAAAAAGGTGAAATAACTGAAAACATGTTTTATATTCTAGTTTCTTCAAAATAGCCACCCTTTGCTCTGATTACTGACTCTTTATTTTCATCACTATTTACATTGTAGATTGTCACTGAAGGCATCAAAACTATGACACCTGTCAAGTGAAAACCCTTTCAGGTGACTACCTCTTGAAGCTCACCGAGAGAATGCCAAGAGTGTGCAAAACAGTAATCAGAACAAAGAGTGGCTCTTTTGAAGAAACTAGATTATAAAACATGTTTTCAGTTATTTCACCTTTTTTTTTGTTAAGTGCATAACTCCACATGTGTTCATTCATAGTTTTGATGCCTTCAGTGACAATCTACAATGTAAATAGTCATGAAAATAAAGAAAACGCATTGAATGAGAAGGTTTGTCCAAACGTTTGGCCTGTACTGTATGTAATGTAATGATAATTTTAAGCATATGTGGCGCATTCATTTTTAAAAAAACGCATCACATTTGCTTGTTCTTTTCTTCATCACTGATTATTACTCACTACAGACTTCATCAGAGCCAACAAACAAATAATAAAAAATCACTCACAGTGCAAGGTCTGTTGTCATTTGGATGCCGACTGCTAGGATGTTTATATATTCCCTTTTTATTTTTATTTTATTTTGTCCTGTTCAGCTCCTCAGGCAAATCATATAGTTAATTGAGATACCCATATCTGCTATACAGATTTACTTTACATAAGACAAGTGTACGATAGTTCTCTCATTGCCTTATTTGTGTTTTATGACTTTGTTAAATTGATTTATTTAATGTTTGGTGCAGCCTGCACGCAGCAGGAGGCGATAGAAAGAAGAAAAACAGGAAGACAGAGGGGAAAATTGCAGGAACAAGAAGACAGAGACAGAGAGACATCAACAAAACAACATCAGCAAATACGATATGTACAAATATGATACAAAAAATGATAGCAAAGAAGCAGTTACTGAAGTAGATGGTAATAACACATAAATGACAATGAACATTATTGCACTACAAATGGAGCAATACAAATACCAATAGAAATAACACTATTGAATAAAAAATGATAATAACAAACAAATAATACAAAATCACTTACTGTGCAAGGTCTGCTGTCATTAGGATGCAGACTGCTAGGATGTTTCTAGATTACCTTTTTATTTGTATTTTATTTTGTCCTGTTCAGCTTTTCCGGCAAATCATATTGTTGATGGAGATGCCCATATCTGCTTTACAGATTTACTTTACATAAGAGAAGTGTGCCATACTTCTCTTGTTGCCTTATTTGTATTTGACTTTGTTAAATTGATTTATGGAATGTTTGGTGCAGCCTAAACGGAGCAGGAGGGGATCGCAACTGGACTGTTTGGTTTGTCTTACAAGACGTTTCGCCTCTCATCCAAATCAAATCAAATCAAATCAAATCAAATCAACTTTATTTATAAAGCACATTTAAAAGTTACCACAGGGGTAGCCAAAGTGCTGTACAATAGGCAGGTTAAAAGATAATACAAGAAAAACGAGAAAACACAGCACGATAAAAAACAACAACAAAGAAACAAACAAAAAAAACATCCAAGTAAGCTTCATCAGTATATGTTCATTGACTTTGTTAGCCAGGCATTAAAAAAATAGACCTAAAAATTAACGATCATCAATCTTCACCGAGACGTCACTTTCGCCACTTGATTGACATTCACGGCACCCGAGGGTCTTGTGAGATGACGCTGGATGCTGCGAGCTCATTATTAAGAAAAAATGACAGACAGGAAGGCAAGAAACACTTTTTATTTCAACAGACTTTCGTGCCGTACCTGCCGTCAAAACTCTAAAGACTGCACAGTTCCTACCTTCACAATAAAAGCGCTGCTTCATCCTGCCTGCGCTAATAAAATCTTGAATCTTGAAAATAAGAGTCTCAGAAAGCTGGCGTGCACAAGCTAGCAAGCTACGGAGTTTGCCGCCGATGTATTTCTCGTAATGTGTATAAAAAGGAGTATGGAAGCTGGAAAAATAAGATGCCAAAAAGCAACCACTTTCATGTGGTTTTGGACAGAAAGGAGGACTTTTTTTCTCCTCCGTTTGCAAACGAGGATGTTATCATCACTACTGTCTGATTCCAATCAATGCAAGTCATCAGAATCCGCTAATACACCAACTTATATTCTTGTCTTCATGAAACAAATGAATCTATATGTGTTAAACATGCTTGTTTTATCATTAAACACCTTTAACTTGTTAACAAAAACGTATCTTTCATAAATAAATAAATATAAATTATATATATGAATTAGGTAGATCCTCTCGAGTTGATCAATTGAAAAGTAGCTCGCCTGCAAAGAAAGTGTGGGCACCCATGAAGTACACCCTCATTTTGTACTGAGCGCCTTATGAATAAGCTGAAACCGAAAGCAAGGAAATAAGGAATGCTCCTCAGAACAATGTGACAGGAGAGAGTAGTGGACAGCAACATGATATCAGGGCCTGGATGTGGTTGGATCGGACTCAGACCTCTTTTGTGACCTCTCTGAGATCTTTACACAAAAGAGCATTCCAGTTCATCGGGGCAATATACCTCATATCAAAGATCTTCAAAAATGGCTAGACCTCAGACATCTAAAAAATGTCAGAAATTTATGCAGATGTTGACCTTCTAATTAGTACTAATGTTCCTGAAGTATTGAAGCGTGAGGAATAGGAAGTGGTTCACGCTGTTAATGGAGGCCGGTATGTTGTAAAGACCATCTTGGGTTGGACAGTTAATGGTCCTCTCAAAGGAGATTGCCACATTAGGGAGCATTGTTCGTGGTCACATGTAACTGTAAATTGTACTTCTGTGGTGAGACCTGATGAGCTTTGGGAGAAGCAGCTCAGTGGACTTCCCTGAAACTGCACAGGATGAAATAGCTGGACTCTGAAGGGAGGAAAGGCTCTTTATGGAGCGAGTCTCAGAAACATCCAAGCTATTAAACAGTCATTACAACATTGATTTGCCATTAAGACAATGCCACCTCAAGATGCCAAACCACAAAAGCGGTTTAAAAAGGAGACTGGATAAAGACCTATCCTTCTGTTCTGATTACAATAGCTATGCGGAGAAAGTTCTTGCTGACCAGCTAGACTATTGTGATGGTAGGGTGTGGTACGTACAGTACAGGCCAAAGGTTTGGACAGACCTTCTCATTTCAATGCGTTTTATTTATTTCCAAGACTAATTACCTAGTAAATTGTCACTGAAGGCATCAAAACTGACACCTGTGTAGTGAAAACCATTTAAGGTGACTACATAACTCCACATGTGTTCATTCATAGTTTTGTAAATAGTCATGAAAATAAAGAAAAACGCATTGAATGAGAAGGTGTGTCCAAACTTTTGGCCTGTATTGTACCTCACCATCGTGTATATCATTCTACGTTGTGTAATGACAGCATTCCCACCCGCTGGGATCTTTCAGGGAAGCATTTGAAAAATTGGAAAGCGAATTCAAGGAATTGATCAAGTGGGAGCCGGTTCTAAACAAGGACCGGTTTTTCATTTCCAAATTTCTAAGCATGACACACCATCAATGGACGTTTCATCAAAATTAAAAATGAGGAGGCCAGCCGCCATGCAAAGCATTTTTGTGTTTAACTTTGTCTAAATTCACTTTCCGGAAAAAATATTGTTATCCTATCCAATCCACTTTATTTATATAGTACATTTAATTTAAAAAAAATAGACGTTTCACAAAGTGCTGCACAGAAGTTGAGACATACATACTAGAAGAGTCAGCAGTACAAAACACCCAACTATAAAATAGTAAATACATAAAACACATCAGAGAAAATAAAATAGTCTAAAATCACACAACTCTCATGCTGGTTTAAAAAGCCAAAGAGTAAACATTTGTTTTAAGACGTGATTTAAAAGTCATTAAAGAGGGAGCCGTCCGAATAACAATAGGGATATTGTTCCAAAGTTTTGGAGCCACAGCAGAAAATGCACAATCACCTCTGGATTTTAAACAGGTTTTTGGGACGACAAGAAGAAACTGATCAGCTGACCTCAGAGACCTTGTGGGGGTGTACATTTTTAAAAAAGTCTAAAAGGCCGCTAATCCTTTAAGAGATTTAAAAACAAACAATATTTTAAAATGAATTCTAAAATGACCTGGGAGCCAGTGAACGGATTTTAAAATGGGGGTAATGTGTTCATGTTTTTTAGTGCCAGCTAAAAGGCGAGCAGCAGCATTTTGGACCAACTGCAATCGAGCGATTGAGGCCTGGTTCATTCCAACGTAGAGGGAGTTGCAGTAGTCCAAACGTGATGAAATAAAAGCATGGATTACCCGCTCAAAGTCGTTAAAAGATAAAACTGATTTAATTTTTGCTAAAAGTCTTAGATGATAAAAACTAAACTAGATCGTTAACCTGCTGCTGCAGTTTAAAATCTTTGTCGAACTTAAATCCAAGATTTGCGACTGTTGGTTTTAAATAAGGCATCAGGGGTTCCAGGTCACTGGGGGGAGCAGTCTGTTTTACTTTTGAGTCAAATGAAATAATTTCCGTCTTGTTCTCATTTAAGTTTAGAAAGTTTACCGCCAACCATGCTTTTAAACTTGTGTCACTTTTCTTTTTTAAAGGGACATAGATTTGCGTATCATCCGCATAAAGATGAAATGATACATTTTTTTTTTAAATGTGTTGGAATGGGCAGGATGTAAACAGGATTGGTCCTAGGATTGAACCCTGAGGGACACCACAGGACAAGGGAGCATAGGCCGAAGCCAAATCATCAATTTGGATCTTAAAAGTTCCGTTTGTCAGATATGACCTGAACCATTTCAAGGGTGTGCCTTTTAAACCCCCTCATTGTTCTAAGCGACTGATGAGAGTTGTGTGATCCACTGCGTCGAATGCAGCAGTTAGATCTAAAAAAATTTAAATTGCAGGATCGCTAGAATCAGTGGATATTAAAAGGTCGTTAAAGACCCTTAAAAGTGCAGATTCGCTGCTATGAAAGGCTTTAAAACCGGACTGAAAAACATCAAGAATAGCGTGCAAATCAAGATAAGACTGTCCTTGTAGAAGCACAGCTCTCTCTAAAATCTTTGATACAAAAGGAAGCTTCGATATGGGTCTAAAATTTGATAAAAAAAGAAGGATCTAAATTTGGCTTCTTTAGCAGAGGTTCCACAACAGCTTGCTTAAAACAATTTGAGACAGTCCCTGAAGCAAGACTGCTGTTAATTATTTCTTGGACATGAGGGGCAACGACATCCCAGACGTCTTTGAACAGACGAGGTGGCATTAAGTCTGTGTAACATGCTGCAGGTTTGAACTGTGATACAATTTTGTTGAGTGAGGACAGGGACAGGGGCTCAAACTGTTGGAAGGTGAATGGACAGGTGACAAGAATAGAAGGGTCAACAAATGGGAGAGAAATGTTTGCCCTAATTGTGTTAACCTTATCAATAAAATAGTCGAGAAATTTTCCACAGACCTCCGTCGAAGCTTCCAAGCATATGGATTGGGGGAACATTTAAAATATAATACATTTTTTGAAATAAAACACGTGGGTTGTTAAAATTACTTGTAATTATGTCAGAAAAGTGCTTGATGTTTTCTACCCTCAGAATGTTTTGATACACTTTCCACGAGTCTTTAATGATGGCATAGGAAGCATGAAGCTTGTCCTTCTTCCATTTACGCTCTGCCTGTCTGCACTGACGCCTGGCCTCTCTTGTGACGTCATTTAACCATGGCTCACCTTTAGCCTTAGGGCGCATGGATTTAAAAGGAGCTACGGAATCAAGAACTTGACAACAACAAGTTTGAAAGCGGGACATCAAATCTTCTGTGTTTAAAGGCCTACTGAAAGCCACTACTACCGACCACGCAGTCTGATAGTTTATATATCAATGATGAAATCTTAACATTGCAACACATGCCAATAGGGCCGGGTTAACTTATAAAGTGCAATTTTAAATTTCCCGCCACACTTCCGGTTAAAAACGTTTTATTATGCTGACGTATGCGTGTGACGTCACAAGGGCAAGGGAAGTATTCAGAGCCCGTAGAAAAAGCTCTGTTTTCATTTCATAATTCCACAGTATTCTGGACATCTGTGTTGGTGAATCTTTTGCAATTTGTTTAATGAACAATGGAGGCTGCAAAGAAGAACGTTGTAGGTGGGATCGGTGTATTAGCGGCTGGCTGTAACAACACAACAAGGACTACTTACCCTGATAGCAGACGCCTAGCCGATGCTAGCCGCCAAACCCACGGATGAAGTCCTTCGTCACGCCGTCGATCGCTGGAACGCAGGTGAGTACGGCTGTTGAGGAGCAGATGAGGGCTGGCTGGCGTAGGTGGAGCGCTAATGTTTTTATCATAGCTCTGTGAGGTCCGGTTGTTAAGTTAGCCTTAGCGTCGTTAGCAACAGCATTGTTAAGCTTTACCAGGCTGAGATCTATTAACCGTGTAGTTACATGTACATGGTTTAATAGTATTGTTGATATTCTGTCTATCCTTCCAGTCAGGGATTTATGTATTTTGTTTCTATCTGCATTTGAGAACGATGCTATCACGTTAGCTCAGTAGCTAAGTGTGTCACCGATGTATTGTCGTGGAGATAAAAGTCACTGTGAATGTCCATTTCGCGTGCTCGACTCTCATTTTCAAGAGGATATAGTACCTGAGGTGGTTTAAAATACAAATCCGTGATCCACAATAGATAAAGGAGAGAGGGTGGAATCCAATGAGCCAGCTTGTACCTAAGTTACGGTCAGAGCGAAAAAAGATACGTCCTGCACTGCCTCTAGTTCTTCACTCTAACGTTCCTCATCCACGAATCTTTCATCCTCGCTCAAATTAATGGGGTAATCGTCGCTTTGTCGCTCCGAATCTCTCTCGCTCCATTGTAAACAAAGGAAAATTGTGAGGAATATTACCTCCTGTGATGTCACGCTACTTCCGGTACAGGCAAGGCTTTTTTATCAGCGAGCAAAAGTTGCGAAATTTATCGTCGATTTTCTCTACTAAATCCTTTCAGCAAAAATATGGCAATATCGCGAAATGATCAAGTATGACACATAGAATGGATCTGCTATTCCCGTTTAAATAAAAAAAATTCATTTCAGTAGGCCTTTAAAGAGAGAGAGGGCAGGGTGTCCAGGGTGGAATACAATGCAGAGGAGAACTTAGTAGCAGTAGATGTTTTAATTACGCGGCACGGGCTCAAGCAACACGGGCATATGGTCAGAAAAGGTAGCATCACATATTTGAACGTTAAGTATATCAATATTATGTGCCATTACAAGATCCAGTGGGTGCCCCTGTTCTTGTGTGGGACCAGCAACATGTTGCACAAAATTAAAAGAGTCCAACATATGTACAAATTATTTAGAGGGCGGCTTCAGAGGACAGCAGACATGAACGTTGAGGTCTCCAACAATTAAAAGTCTGTCATATTTAGGTACTACACTGGACAAAAATTCAGAAAAGTCATTTATAAAGTGTGTGTTATAATTAGGAGGACGCTAGATCACAGCACACAGTAGCGGGCTGTAGTGAGAGTTATATATATCATATATCAATGTTGTCTGTTTATCTGTGTTGGCCCTGTGATGAGGTGGCGACTTGTCTAGTGTGCAGCTGAGAAAGGCTCCAACACCCCCGCGACCCTGTAAGGGACAAGCGGTAGAAAACGGATGGATGGATATCAGGGTTTCCCACACATTCATTTATTTGTGGCGGCCCGCCACGAAAGAATTACGTCCGCCACAAATTAAAAAAAATAAAAAATAAAAAGTTTTAAAAAAAAAAAATCTTTTTTTTTTTTTTTTTGTCCTCTCCAGCATCTCAGGCAAATCATATAGTTGATGTAGATGCCCATATCGGCTGTTCAGATTTACTTTACAAAAGAGAAGTGTAGGATACTTCTCTTGTTGCCTTATTTGTATTTGACTTTATTAAATGTATTTATATTAGAAACACAACATGTGTATATAACAATGGGTGCAAAGTCTGCATGCAGACTTGGTTAAGTGTAGGGAGTAAAACTGATGGCAGTCTAAAGTTCAAGATTTTTGGAGCTCTTTGTTCAGTGGATCAGATGTTTGATGAAGCTCTGTGTCTATTTACCACCACTACTGTTTTCTGTTTATTTGTTACTGACTGTGGCAGGACACCTCTGCCTCTGTTTCACTTTATGTTGCTGGTAAATAATATGGTTGTAGTAGTAGGCTAAAGTTAAATTATTTAGTATGCACTAATTAAAGGGGCAGAGCTTTGAGACATTTTAGCTTTTATATTTTATAAGATATATTTTTTGTAAGAACCACAATTAATAAATATATTTCAGTGAATAACTTATTGTTCAAATCTGTATATAAATATGTACATAATGGATGGATGGATGGATGGAAGTTTAAAACAAAACTGTTATTATTAATTAGTAAGTATACATTTTTTGAGCCTTTTTAGAGAAAATCAAATCATTGTTGCAAATTACTCGATGATGTCATGGTGACCACGCCCATAGCCACGGCCATAGCCACGCCCCCACCGCCACAGGTATCTTGGCAGTTTATGGGAAACACTGGATATCGTATATCAATATTCAGCTAAAGTATATCGAGGAATGATTTTGGGTCGTTATCGGCCAGCTGGAGTTCGGAGGATTATAGACGGGACTTGATTAGAGTGCAGAACCTCAGGAAGAAACCTAAGTGGCTTGAAGCTCAGCTGGGAGCCCACGAGCCAGCTATAAAGTCAGTACTGGATACTTGAAATAAACCGTTTGATAACACCATTGGCCAAGAGGAGATCCTGCAAAGACTGTCCCAGTTTCTTGACCACTGGAAAGAACTCAAAGACTTAGCAAGACTTAGCAAGAGGTCAGAGGCTGGAGGAATCATTGGACTACCAGCAGTTTGTGGCAAACGTAGAAGAAGAATCATGGATTACTGCAAGAGTTGTAAACAAATGGACTTAATAAGGATTAAAAGGAAGACCAGCTATTTGGACAGACCAAACACAAAAGTCTGGAGTCTGGAGCCTTGGAGTATACATGGACATGGACTTATTTTCTGAGAGACTTCTGGAATTATTCAGAATATAAATTGGACTCCAGCAGTATCGGCTCTTTTTGTAATAAGTATTTCTTGCATGGTGTCTGTCTCCTACGAGTATAATGGGGATTGGTAATTATTAATCAGGGGCCATTAATGTAGGGGCCAAACCTGCAATTCCTGAGTCGTGCGTGTATGTGATTGGCCACCTGAGCACTGTACTGATTGTTTGCGGGTCGCACTGTAAGCGTGGTGTTTTTATGATAGTAAGGGCGTACATCTGCAGTGCGGTGGCGTGGATAATGATGGCAGGGTGAGATTGGGACAGAAAGTTTCTGTGGACAGTCTTCTACGTCAAAGTATTTTCCAACATTTTGGCGTATTACTCATTTCTGTCATCTTTATTAGTTAAAGTAAGTGCCTGTTTCTATTTCGTGTGAAACACACCACATCAGTCTAACGCCTAATCAATGTCAGCCACCCTCTTCTCAGCCTGTTGGAGGAACTTTTGGATCCATACGTCGCAATTATTAGGTTAAATTTATTTTGTGCAAAAAAATAATTATTAGGGTCCGCCTGTACCCTGTATAAAGGACTCCCACTCACCAAATTTTACACACACATAGAAAAACTGTGACAGCCCACTTTAGTAAAAAAACCTAACCCCAAAAATCAAAATTGCGCTCTAGCGCCCCCTAGGAAGAAAACTGCCTCTAACTCCCACTAGGAAGGTCGTAGAGACATGAAACAAAAACCTCTATGTAGGTCTGACCTAGACCTACATTTCATAATTTCACATCCTCGGGCAAAAACCAACAGAAAGTTAGCAATTTCTCCTTCAACACAAAAAATGACTAAAAACACTCATTTTTGCCTCTTTGACCTCTAATTTGTCCCCCTTAAAATACTTCAAAACTCACCAAACTTCTCACACACATCGGGACTGGTGGAAATTGCCATCTAAAAAAAACTAAACTCCAAAACTCAAAATTGCGCTCTAGCGCAATTTTTGAATAAAACTGAGACAAAACTGCTTCTCAGAGGAAAACTCAGACAAAACTGCTTGTAACTTCCGGTAGGAACGTCTTAGAGACATGAAACAAATACCTCTATGTAGGTCTCACCTAGACCTACATTTCTTAGATTGACATCCTTCAGCAAAAATCAACACGAAGTTTGCTATCCGTCCTTCAAAACAACATTTTTGTTAAAACCGGTCACCAAACATCAAACATTATCTCCTCCGAGCGCGTTTGTTGTTTCGGCTTCAAACTGCTACAGGAGAGAGATTGAACCCTTCTGATTAAAAGTTGTGGACGGCGTTGTGATACGTGCTACCGTTTTGATTTCACGAGCCTTCAAAGACCCGCAGCACTAAAGTTGCTCCGCTGCTGTGATTTTACGCGCCTTCAAAGAAAACAACCACTGTGCCGCAGCCCCTAGGAAAAAAACACAGACACAACTTCCTCTAACTCCCAGTACGAATATCGTAGAGACACGAAACAAAAACCTCTATGTAGGTCTCACTCAGGACTACCACTGGACAAAAGTATTGGGACACCTAGGACTAGCACCTGCCAAAATGCGGACCCGACCAACGCTGCTTGCAGCTTTAATTGAAAAATGTATTTCCCATGAATTTGTTTTACTTTTTGCAGGTCGCCGTGGCGTGTTCACTGGTGTGTCGGGCCTGCAGATCGCCTACGTGAGCGGTCAGGAGGCCCGGCAGGAGCCGGCGCCCGCCCACTGCTTCACGCCCAAAGACCTAGCGGCCCTGGTGGCTCCGCTGACCGGCAGCTCCAAGTTCCGAGGCGTGGACATTCTGCTGACGTCTCAGTGGCCCAAGGGGGCGTGGCGCTTTGCTAACCAACCGGTAAGGATCGGAAAGCGCAGAACGTACAGAAGCCGACTGAGGATGTGTCCGTATTGATGCTCCCGTGACAGGAAGTGGACACAAAGTCTTGTGGGAGCGGCGCCATCGCCAACCTGGCGGACAAAGTGAAGCCGAGGTACCACTTTGCTGCACTAGAGGGCGCTCACTATGAGAGACTACCTTACAGGTGAGGCAAAACAAGAGTTGATTTAAATTGAGCACGGGCAGCATCAGCATTTCCACCTTTCCAGGAATCACGTGGTTCTGCAGGAGAACGCTCAGCATGTCACTCGCTTCATCGCCTTGGCAACCGTCAACAACCCCGCCAAGAAGAAGGTGCAAAGATGTATTTAGTGTTATATGTAGAGATGTCCGATATTATCGTCCGATAAATGCTTTAAAATGTAATATCGGAAATTATCGGTATTGGTTTCAAAAAGTAAAATGTATGACTTTTTAAAGCGCCGCTGTACGGACGTAGGGAGAAGTACAGAGTAGTTGCGTCTCCCAGTCATACTTGCCAACCCTCCCGATTTTCCCGGGAGACTCCCGAATTTCAGTGCCCCTCCCGAAAATCTCCCGGGGCAACCATTCTCCCGAATTTCTCCCGATTTCCCCCCAGACAACAATATTGGGGGCGGGCCTTAAAGGCACCGCCTTTGCGTGCCGGCCCAATCACATATTATCTACGGCTTTTCACACAAGTGAATGCAACGCATACTTGGTCAACAGCCATACAGGTCACACACTGCAAAAAGTCAGTGTTCAAAAACAAGAAGAAAAAAACAAATTAGGGGTATTTTATTTGAACTAAGCAAAATTATCTGCCAATAGAACAAGACAATTTGGCTTGTCAAGACTTTCCAAAACAAGTAAAATTAGCTAACCTCAATGAACCCAAAAATACCTTAAAATAAGTATATTCTCACTAATAACAAGTGCAGTTTTTTGGTAGAAAAAAAAAGAGACCTTTTTGCTCAATGTGTAGAAAAATATTCTTAAATGAAGTAAATGCTAGTGCCATTATCTCGACATAATGATATGCGCTCGGCATTACATTTCTTGAAACCAGCAAACTTATACTAAAAACTAATTCATTGTTCTTAACGGAAAGGCAACAAGGCAACCGCTTGTTACTCTCGGGGTCTCCTAGCCGCTCAGGCAAATCATATGGTCTAAAAATGCATTTTTCCATCGACAACATGGCGCCAAGTGCGTGCTCTTTCAGTCAATTAGTGCGCATATATACAGCCCGGCCAACATTTTTTTTAAATTGTAATTTTGAAGAATTTACCTGAATGTGCATGAACTATTTCTGTTCAAAATTGTTAGAAATGTCACATGTTAAGTTTAAATATTAACTGTCAGTTTACTGTACTACTATATGAGTACATCTTTTCTCTTGTTTCATTGAAAATAAAACAGCAAAGTCCGTTTGGCTGTCATCTGTTTTAATTATGACACACAATTGTGTCAAAGTCATGATTTTTTTTTCATGCTTGAAATAACCAATCAATCAATCAATGTTTATTTATATAGCCCTAAATCACAAGTGTCTCAAAGGGCTCCACAAGCCACAACGACATCCTCGGTACAGAGCCCAGATAAGAAATTATTACTTTAAAAAAGTAGTTTTATACTTGTGAGTGTTGCTGACACAGCTTTGCAACAGTTGATATTCTAGTTTCAAGCATGTTTTACTCAATATAGGTCATCAAATCTCAGCAATATAGGTCATCAAATCTCAGCAACAAGCTGTGATATCTTACTGAGATCATTCAGGACCAAAACACTTAAAACAAGTAAAACACTAACATAAAATCTGCTTAGTGAGAAGAATTATCTTATCAGACAGAAAATAAGCAAATATCACCCTCAGTGTTTCCCATAAACTGCCAAGATACCTGTGGCGGTGGGGGCGTGGCTATGGGCGTGGTCAACATGACATCGAGTAATTTGCATAATTTACTACAATGATATGATTTTCTCTAAAAAGGCTAAAAAATGTATACTTACTAATTAATAATAACAGTTTTGTTTTAAACGTCCATCCATTCATCCATTTTACAATATAATTACAACACTTTATGTACATATTTATATACAGATTTGAACAATAAGTTATTCACTGAAATATATTTATTAATTGTGGTTCTTACAAAAAATATATCTTATAAAATATAAAAGCTAAAAGGTCTCTTAAAGCTCTGCCCCTTTAATTAGTGCATACTAAATAATTTAACTTTAGCCTACTACTACAACCATGTTATTTACCAGCAACATAAAGTGAAACAGAGGCAGAGGTGTCCTGCCACAGTCAGTAACAAATAAACAGAAAACAGTAGTGGTCAAATACAAATAAGGCAACAAGAGAAGTATCCTACACTTCTCTTTTGTAAAGTAAATCTGAACAGCCTATATGGGCATCTACATCAACTATATGATTTGCCTGAGAAGCTGGACAGGACAAAAAAAAAAAATATATATATATATATATATATATATATATATATATATATATATATATATATATATATATATATATATATATATATATATATATATATATATATTTTATTTGTGGCAGACGTAATTCTTTCGTGGCGGGCCGCCACAAATAAATGAATGTGTGGGAAACACTGACCCTTATTTGAGATATTTCATCTTACTTAGATTTCAGTTTTTGCAGTGCACTGAGGGTGGCCGTATAAACAACATTAACACTGTTACAAATATGCGCCACACTGTGAACCCACACCAAACAAGAATGACAAACACATTTCGGGAGAACATCCGCACCGTAACACAACATAAACACATACCCAGAACCCCTTGCAGCACTAACTCTTACGGGACGCTACAATATACACCCCCCCCACACACACACCTCAACCCCGCCCACCTCAACCTGCTCATACTCTCTCAGGGAGAGCATGTCCCAAATTCCAAGCTGCTGTTTTGAGGCATGTTAAAAAAAATAATGCACTTTGTGACTTCAATAATAAATATGGCAGTGCCACGTTGACATTTTTTTCTATAACTTGAGTTGATTTATTTTGGAAAACCTTCTTACATTGTTTAATGCATCCAGCGGGGCATCACAACAAAATTAGGCATAATGTGTTAATTCCACAACTGTATATATCGGTATCGGTAATTAAGAGTTGGACAATATCGGAATATCGGCAAAAAAGCCCTTATCGGACATCTCTAGTTGTATGCCATGGTAGCGTCTAAGTATGTATCCTGTTGTGCACGTTAGTACCTGTACGCCTTCAACATCCTTCCCATGAAGACCATGGACCACACGGAGCTGGTCAAACAGCCTCAGGACGTGACGGAAAACCCTTACAGGCGCGTGGCCAAGGACAAGAAGGAGACGTTAACAAGCAGCTTGGGCGTGGCGGCGGATGAGGAGGTGCGAGCGTGATGATTGGCGTGAGTGTGCGCAGACCACCCAGCTTCCCTGATGTCTGTGCAGGAGCCCAGCACGCAGTTCTTCTTCGACCTCAGCAGCGGGCAGAGCCGCGGTGGGCGGGGCCGCGGCAGGAAGAGGCCGGACTGGGACGGAGGACGCGGCGGATCGGGACACAAACACCCTCGCAGGCACCGTAAGGCGACCTCCATTTGGTCGACCGCGTCACAGCGGGTATTTGATTGAAATGTTCCCGTGTAGCTCTTCCGCCTGGAACGTGCTGGTTCTGCCTGGCCAGCCCTCAGGTGGAGAAACACCTGGTGGTCAGCATCGGAACACACGTGAGTAAAACACTTCCAGAACCTTCTCGGCAGCTTATCACGTGACCTCCGTCTCAGTGCTACTTAGCGCTGGCCAAAGGCGGGCTGACCTCGGGTCACGTGTTGGTCCTGCCCATCGGCCACTACCAGTCCGTGGTGGACTTGGCCTCGGAGGTCCTGGCGGAGATGGACAAGTACAAGGCGGCCCTCAGGAGCTTCTACAAAAGCCGAGGGGAGCGCTGCGTGCTCTTTGAGAGGAACTACAGGAGCCAGCACCTGCAGCTTCAGGTACGAGCCACGGTTTTGGGAAAATATGCAGCGGTGCGGAACTTTGATTGTCGCTGGCGCGGTCAGGTGGTCCCAGTCCCGCTGGACCGCTGCGCCACTGAGGACATCAAGGAGGCCTTCATGGTCCAGGCTCAGGAGCAGCAGATGGAGCTGATGGAGATTCCACAACACAGCGACCTCAAACAGGTAACACACACACACACACACCGTCATGTTGAACGTCCTTCAACATCACGCCGCCTTGTCGAACGTCCTTCAACATCACGCCGCCATATTGAACGTCAACGTCACACCGCCAACGCGCACAGATCGCTCCGCCCGGGACGCCGTACTTTTACGTGGAGCTGGATTCGGGCGAGAAGCTCTTCTACCGCATCCAGAAACATTTCCCGCTGCAGTTTGGGAGGTGAGGAGTGCAGTTGTGACATTTTGAACTTGACACCAGCCTACAGAACATCCGCCATCTTTTGTTTGCAGGGAGGTTCTGGCCAGCGAGGCGCTGCTGAACATCCCCACTAGGGCCGACTGGAAGGAGTGCAAGCAAAGCCGCGAGGAAGAGGAAGCGGCGTGCGCGCGGCTACGAGACCAATTCCAACCGTACGACTTTGCTCTTGAGGACTGATCTTTATTTTGAAATGATCTTTTTGTAAACAAAAAAACAAAACAAAACCAGTCTTTGTTGATTTATTAAGCATTTTACAAACAAGTTTTAAAACAAGACTAAACATCAACGTTAGCGATATAAAACGGGCTAAATATTAGCATCTTTGACGTCGTTAGCGCTCAAAACTAAAAAAAAAAAAAAAAAAAGTTCAAAAGCTCAGGCGCCACACATTCACACGTCCAAGATGGCCGTCCTGAGTGCGCCCGAGCGTCGCCAAGTTAAAAAAAAACGTGTTACTAAAGTGAAGGAGAGTAAGCTTGACGTTTAAACGAAGTCTCTGGACCTCTTGATGGCGCAGCACAGCATCATGCTGAAGATCATCCCGAAGATCTGGAAACATTTCATCGTCAAATTTAATTAGAAAAATACCAATGTTCTGTTAGCTCCTCCCACTCACCATGATGACGCCGATACCGATGCCCACGCCGCCGATGATGTGCAGATTGTTGTTGAACACCTCGTCAATGGCCGCTCTAAATCGACAAAGACGGACATCAGCGATGCTCTACGTTCTCATGACAACATTAAATAAGTGACAGTGCACTCGGAAGCTCTTTTCTTCTATAATTAAGTATTGTAGTGCATTGTAATAGTGCTAAATGTATTGACTACTAAATGTGTATTTGTGATACTACTAAATTGCAATAGTGCTAAATGTATAAACAATAGCGCTAACTTTAGCACTATTACATTGTATATACACAAGTGCTAAATTCGCAATACTAACTTCTAACAGTGCAAAATGTTATTGCAATTCTATTAAATTGCAACAGTGCTAAATGTAAATGCAATAGTGCTAAATTGCAATAGTGCTAGAGTACATGCAATAGTGCTAAATGTTATTGCAATACTACTAATTTGCATAGTGCTAATATATATGCAATAGTGCTAAATTGCAATAGTGCTAGAGTACATGAAATAGTGCTAAATGTTATTGCAAAACTACTAATTTGCATAGTGCTAATGCATATGCAATAGTGCTAAATTGCACTACTACTAAATGTTATTGCAATATTCTTAAATTGCAACAGTGCTAAAGTACATGCAATAGTGCTAAATGTTATTGCAATACTACTACATGTTACTGCAATATTCTTAAATTGCAACATTGCTAAATGTAAATGCAATAGTGCTAAATTGCAATAGTGCAAGAGTACATGCAATAGTGCTAAATGTTATTGCAATACTAATTTGCATAATGCTAATGTATATGGAAGTGCTAAACTGCAATACTACTAAATGTTATTGCAATATTCTTCAATTGCAACAGTGCTAAATGTAAATGCAATAGTGCTAAATTGCAATAGTGCTAGAGTACATGCAATAGTGCTAAATTGCAACAGTGCTAAATGTAAATGCAATAGTGCTAAATTGCAATAGTGCTAGAGTACATGCAATAGTGCTAAATGTTATTGCAATACTACTAATTTGCATAGTGCTAATGCATATGCAATAGTGCTAAATTGCAATACTACTAAATGTTATTGCAATATTCTTAAATTGCAACAGTGCTAAATGTAAATGAAATAGTGCTAAATTGCAATAGTGCTAAAGTACATGCAATAGTGCTAAATGTTAATGCAATACTACTAATTTGCATAGTGCTAATGTATATGCAATAGTGCTAAATTGCAATACTACAAAATGTTATTGCAA
Organism: Entelurus aequoreus; assembly: GCF_033978785.1. Taxonomy (NCBI): domain Eukaryota; kingdom Metazoa; phylum Chordata; class Actinopteri; order Syngnathiformes; family Syngnathidae; genus Entelurus; species Entelurus aequoreus. The sequence goes on along the minus strand of NC_084742.1, from coordinate 61,751,380 downwards.
CATTCTTAAATTGCAACAGTGCTAAAGTACATGCAATAGTGCTAAATGTTATTGCAATACTACTAAATGTTATTGCAATATTCTTAAATTGCAACAGTGCTAAATGTAAATGCAATAGTGCTACATTGCAATAGTGCTAGAGTACATGAAATAGTGCTAAATGTTATTGCAAAACTACTAATTTGCATAGTGTTAAAGTACATGCAATAGTGCTAAATGTTACTGCAATACTACTAAATGTTATTGCAATATTCTTAAATTGCAACAGTGCTAAATGTAAATGCAATAGTGCTAAATTGCAATAGTGCTAGAGTACATGCAATAGTGCTAAATGTTATTGCAATACTACTAATTTGCATAGTGCTAATGTATATGCAATAGTGCTAAATTGCAATAGTGCTAGAGTACATGAAATAGTGCTAAATGTTATTGCAAAACTACTAATTTGCATAGTGCTAATGCATATGCAATAGTGCTAAATTGCACTACTACTAAATGTTATTGCAATATTCTTAAATTGCAACAGTGCTAAAGTACATGCAATAGTGCTAAATTTTATTGCAATACTACTAAATGTTACTGCAATATTCTTAAATTGCAACATTGCTAAATGTAAATGCAATAGTGCTAAATTGCAATAGTGCTAGAGTACATGCAATAGTGCTAAATGTTATTGCAATACTAATTTGCATAATGCTAATGTATATGGAAGTGCTAAACTGCAATACTACTAAATGTTATTGCAATATTCTTCAATTGCAACAGTGCTAAATGTAAATGCAATAGTGCTAAATTGCAATAGTGCTAGAGTACATGCAATAGTGCTAAATTGCAACAGTGCTAAATGTAAATGCAATAGTGCTAAATTGCAATAGTGCTAGAGTACATGCAATAGTGCTAAATGTTATTGCAATACTACTAATTTGCATAGTGCTAATGCATATGCAATAGTGCTAAATTGCAATACTACTAAATGTTATTGCAATATTCTTAAATTGCAACAGTGCTAAATGTAAATTAAATAGTGCTAAATTGCAATAGTGCTAGAGTACATGCAATAGTGCTAAATGTTAATGCAATACTATTAATTTGCATAGTGCTAATGTATATGCAATAGTGCTAAATTGCAATACTACAAAATGTTATTGCAACATTCTTAAATTGCAACAGTGCTAAAGTACATGCAATAGTGCTAAATGTTATTGCAATACTACTAAATGTTATTGCAATATTCTTAAATTGCAACAGTGCTAAATGTAAATGCAATAGTGCTACATTGCAATAGTGCTAGAGTACATGAAATAGTGCTAAATGTTATTGCAAAACTACTCATTTGCATAGTGCTAATGTATATGCAATAGTGCTAAATGTTACTGCAATACTACTAAATGTTATTGCAATATTCTTAAATTGCAACAGTGCTAAATGTAAATGCAATAGTGCTAAATTGCAATAGTGCTAGAGTACATGAAATAGTGCTAAATGTTATTGCAAAACTACTAATTTGCATAGTGCTAATGTATATGCAATAGTGCTAAATTGCACTACTACTAAATGTTATTGCAATATTCTTAAATTGCAACAGTGCTAAAGTACATGCAATAGTGCTAAATTGCAATAGTACTAGAGTACATGCAATAGTGCTAAATGTTATCGCAATACTACTAATTTGCATAGTGCTAATGTGCAATAGTGCTAAAGTACATGCAATACTAGGAAACTGCAATAGTGCTAATGTATACGCAGAAGTGCCAACTATAAGCAATAGTGCTAATTTTGCGATACTACTATATTGCTATAGTGCTAAATGTTATTGCGATCTTCTTAAATTGCAACAGTGCTAATGTATATGCAATACTACTAAATTGTAATACTAATGTATATGCAATAGTGCTAAATTGCAATACTAAATTGCAATAGTGCTAGAGTACATGCAATAGTGCTAAATGTTATTGCAATATTACTAATATTTGCATAGTGCTAATGTATATGCAATAGTGCCAACTATGAGCAATAGTGCTAAAATTTGCGATACTATATTGCAATAGTGCTAAATGTTATTGCGATCTTCTTAAATTGCAACAGTGCTAATGTATATGCAATGATGCTAAATTACAATACTACCGTTATTGCAATATTCTTAAATTGCAACAGTGCTAAATGTAAATGCAATAGTGCTAAATTGCAATACTAAATTGCAATAGTGCTAAATGTTATTGCAATATTACTAATATTTGCATAGTGCTAATGTATATGCAATAGTGCCAACTATGAGCAATAGTGCTAAATTTGCGATACTACTATATTGCAATGGTGCAAAATGTTATTGCGATCTTCTTAAATTGCAACAGTGCTAATGTATATGCAATAGTGCTAAATTACAATACTGCCGTTATTGCAATATTCTTAAATTGCAACAGTGCTAAATGTAAATGCAATAGTGCTAAATTGCAATACTAAATTGCAATAGTGCTAGAGTACATGCAATAGTGCTAAATGTTATTGCAATATTACTAATATTTGCATAGTGCTAATGTATATGCAATAGTGCTAAATTTGCTATACTACTATATTGCAATAGTGCTAAATGTTATTGCGATCTTCTTAAATTGCAACAGTGCTAATGTATATGCAATAGTGCTAAATTACAATACTGCCGTTATTGCAATATTCTTAAATTGCAACAGTGCTAAATGTAAATGCAATAGTGCTAAATTGCAATACTAAATTGCAATAGTGCTAGAGTACATGCAATAGTGCTAAATGTTATTGCAATACTAATTTGCATAATGCTAATGTATATGGAAGTGCTAAACTGTAATACTACTAAATGTTATTGCAATATTCTTAAATTGCAACAGTGCTAAATGTAAATGCAATAGTGCTAAATTGCAATAGTGCTAGAGTACATGCAATAGTGCTAAATGTTAATGCAATACTACTAATTTGCATAGTGCTAATGTATATGCAATAGTGCTAAATTGCAATACTACAAAATGTTATTGCAACATTCTTAAATTGCAACAGTGCTAAAGTACATGCAATAGTGCTAAATGTTATTGCAATACTACTAAATGTTATTGCAATATTCTTAAATTGCAACAGTGCTAAATGTAAATGCAATAGTGCTACATTGCAATAGTGCTAGAGTACATGAAATAGTGCTAAATGTTATTGCAAAACTACTCATTTGCATAGTGCTAATGTATATGCAATAGTGCTAAATGTTACTGCAATACTACTAAATGTTATTGCAATATTCTTAAATTGCAACAGTGCTAAATGTAAATGCAATAGTGCTAAATTGCAATAGTGCTAGAGTACATGAAATAGTGCTAAATGTTATTGCAAAACTACTAATTTGCATAGTGCTAATGTATATGCAATAGTGCTAAATTGCACTACTACTAAATGTTATTGCAATATTCTTAAATTGCAACAGTGCTAAAGTACATGCAATAGTGCTAAATTGCAATAGTACTAGAGTACATGCAATAGTGCTAAATGTTATCGCAATACTACTAATTTGCATAGTGCTAATGTGCAATAGTGCTAAAGTACATGCAATACTAGGAAACTGCAATAGTGCTAATGTATACGCAGAAGTGCCAACTATAAGCAATAGTGCTAATTTTGCGATACTACTATATTGCTATAGTGCTAAATGTTATTGCGATCTTCTTAAATTGCAACAGTGCTAATGTATATGCAATACTACTAAATTGTAATACTAATGTATATGCAATAGTGCTAAATTGCAATACTAAATTGCAATAGTGCTAGAGTACATGCAATAGTGCTAAATGTTATTGCAATATTACTAATATTTGCATAGTGCTAATGTATATGCAATAGTGCCAACTATGAGCAATAGTGCTAAAATTTGCGATACTATATTGCAATAGTGCTAAATGTTATTGCGATCTTCTTAAATTGCAACAGTGCTAATGTATATGCAATGGTGCTAAATTACAATACTACCGTTATTGCAATATTCTTAAATTGCAACAGTGCTAAATGTAAATGCAATAGTGCTAAATTGCAATACTAAATTGCAATAGTGCTAAATGTTATTGCAATATTACTAATATTTGCATAGTGCTAATGTATATGCAATAGTGCCAACTATGAGCAATAGTGCTAAATTTGCGATACTACTATATTGCAATGGTGCAAAATGTTATTGCGATCTTCTTAAATTGCAACAGTGCTAATGTATATGCAATAGTGCTAAATTACAATACTACTGTCATTGCAATATTCTTAAATTGCAACAGTGCTAAATGTAAATGCAACAGTGCTAAATTGCAAAACTAAATTGAAATAGTGCTAAATGTTATTGCAATATTCCTAAATTGCAACAGTGCTAATGTATATGCAATAGTGCTAAATGTTATTGCAATACTACTAAATTGCAACAGTGCTAATGTATATGCAATAGGGTTAAATTGCAATACTACTAAATTGCCACAGTGCTAAATGTTATTGCAATAGTGAAGTGAAGTGAATTATATTTATATAGCGCTTTTCTCTAGTGACTCAAAGCGACTTGTATTAAATCATGTAAGAATAAATTGATTGCAGAAGTAGAAAACAGTTAAAAAGGTGGAAGTTCGTAGTATATATACATACAGTATATATACGTGTGTATGTATATACACTTACATACAGTATATACATGAATACTATATACATAAAATGGCTGTCAAATTACTTTTTTAAATCATAAACACATTTTGAAATTTGGAATAATCATGATTAATCATAGGTGAATACTTACTTGCATAATTAAAATTAGCTTGAGAAAGAAAAAAAACATTTGTACACAAAAGCAATTTTATTGTCAGAATGTCATCCAGGAAATTTTTTTCAATGATTTACTTGAATTATTGTCATTTATTTGCACAAAACTGGGTAACAGTTTGATCTAAGGTTCTGTCAGCATGTATAGTCTCCTCACTCGTTGTTGTACTGACGTATGATTGATCTGGGGCCGTACTTATCAAGCTTCTTAGAGTGCCATTTTACACTTAAGTCCTGAGAATTTGCGAAATTTAGTCCTACTCTCAAACTTAAGAATAAAAGCTTTTTATCAACGTTCTTAAGTCTAAGAATCACTCCTACTCTCCACGATATTTAAGAGACCTTCAGAGGTGTCTTAAGTGGTTAGGAGTTGCCAGCAGGGGATGGCACTGAGGCGAGAGAGACGTGCGCGAACGTTCAGGGAGCGGAACGATGTCCTGGATTTGTTTGATGACGAGCAGCTGATCAAACGGTATCGTTTAGACAGAGCGGGTATTATTTTTGTCACAGATTTAATACTTTTCGATTCCTTGTTGATTTCTGCATGTGGCTGCAGTGGGCTAGTATATATAGAGCCACCCACACCAGTTTCAAATTAGTTGCCTAATTAATGAATTGGAAAGAACATTTTATGAGAGTAGCGTATGTGTGTGGCCGTGAGGTGAGTGACGTCAGTGAGTGTGTGGGCGAGAGAAGAGAGGGAGCGGTAGCGTGAGTGCCGGCGGGGACTAGTTTGTTTTGTATTATTTTGTAGTTTATTGTCAAAATATACACTCCCATTGTCCACTTAAATATTTCCAAGATATTTCTTTATTCTTAGACAACGGATTCCCTTCCGTGATTGGTCATTTCTATGGACACAGAAATGACGTCACCTAAAATTCCGTTAACGGCACATAGTAATGTCGTAATTCAGCTCTGAGTGTGACACTTAAGATTCAGTCCTACACTTCGCTGAAAGTGTGAGTAAGACGCTTGATAACTAACTTTTAAGTGCAGCTTTCAGCGAAGAATTTATTTACTCTTAAGTCAACTCTTAGCAGACTTCTTAGGAGTAATTCTAAGAAGCTTGATAAGTACGGCCCCTGATCACTGACCGTATGGCGGTTAAGGTTAAAAAATAAAAATAAAAATTGCATGATTATTCTAAGTGTGTTCACGATTAATGCAATATTTCTTGTGATTAATCACATGAGTTAACACGTTCATTTTGACAGGCCTAATATATAACACATAATTATACACTATCTCGTCCTTTAACATTGCCCCTTTTGTTTTTTAGAAATCCATAATTGCAGTGAAAGTCATATATAATAAATATTATACCCCAAATAATGGTGCTCATTAACTTTCCAGGTTTTCACAAAAAACATTTGCATTTTATTTGAAATTAAAACAATGAATATTTTGTAGTTTGGATGAATCTTATCTGGATAAAATCCTATCCAATGACATATGCTTCCTCACATACAAGCCATTAAGCCCCCACTTGATGCAAACACCTTTTAAAGCCTCTATTTGAGTCCTTTCACATTTCAGACACGTGGAGCCAACAAACGCCCGAACAAACCCTTGTGAGAGGACATCAAACATCAAAGCATATAAAGTAAACTCTCGGTTGTATGAGAGGGGAAGTAGAAGAAGAGGAAGACTTGGGATTAAAGTGCAAATAAAGCTAAAGATGCTGCGAGGCTAGTTGATGCAGTCCATGATGTGGATCTGCAGGGAGTCCAGATCTGGCAGGATGTTGTTGCATTTTGGACAGACGTATTCAGGAATATTGCCGTGATGCTGCCAGTCGGTACCTGCAGGACAGGAAAGTGGTCTTTAAAGTCTGGACGTCATGGTCTGTCAGGCCGTGCATCCAGAGCAAAAAATAAAACAAACCTCTCCCGACCAATGCTGGACTTCGTCCGTTTGGTTTTGCCAAATGTTTCCTCTGCATCTCGCTCAGTGTCAGCCTGCGACACAAACAAACACATGCCATGTTTTATCGTCACAAACAATATTCACACGCACAATGTTGGGTTTTAGGGGGATGCTCCAAATGACAACAATTTGCATAAATGGCCATGAGGCATGTGCAAGGATAAAGTTTTGAAAGACACATTTTCCCTGCAGCCGTGCAACTTTGTCTCACGCCACCAACGCACAATTTGACTGTCAGACCATAATTAGGGTCCGCTAGTACCCTGTATAAAGGACTCCCACAGGGAGTCCTTTGTACATGGACAAAGGACACTATTGAATTTGTAATGTTTATTATTATTATTATTATTCCGCACCTATGCGCAATACTTTGACCCCCTTAACATGCTTCAAAACTCACCAAATTTTTTGCACACATACAAAAAGTGTCCGAGAACACTTTAGTCAAAAACCAAACCCCAAAATTCAAAATTGCGCAATAGCGCCCCCTAGGAAAAAAACAAACTGCCTCTAACTCCCACTAGGAAGGTCGTAGAGACATGAAACAAAAACCTCTATGTAGGTCTGACTTAGACCTACATTTCATAATTTCACATTCTCGGGCAAAAACCAACAGGAAGTTGGCAATTTCCCCTTCAAGACAAACATTTACTAAAAACACTCCTTTTTACGTCTTTGACCTCTAATTTGACTCCCTTAAAATACTTCAAAACTCACCAAACTTTTGGGACAGTTGGAATTTGCGATCTAAAAAAAAACCGAACCCCAAAACTCAAAATTGTGCTCTACATAATTTTTGAAAAAAACAGAGAAAAAACTGCTCCTCAGAGGAAAACTCGGACAAAACTGCTTGTAACTTCCGGTAGGAACGTCTTAGAGACATGAAACAAATACCTCCTACATTTCATAGATTGACATCCTTCAGCAAAAATCAACAGGAAGTTTGCAATCCCTCCTTCAAAACACAATTTTTGTTAAAACCGGTCACCAAACATCAAACATTATCTCCTCTGAGCGCGTTTGTCGTTTCGGCTTCAAACTACTACAGGAGAGAGATTGAACCCTTCTGATTAAAAGTTGACGACGGCGTTGTGATTCGTGCTACCGTTTTGATTTTACGCACCTTCAAAGAAAACAACCACTGTGCCGCAACACCTTGGAAAAAAACACAGACACAACTTCCTCTAACTCCCAGTACGAATATCGTAGAGACACGAAACAAAAACCGCTATGTAGGTCTCACACAGGACTACCACTGGACAAAAGTATTGGGACACCTAGGACTAGCACCAGCCAAAATGCGGACCCGACCAACGCTGCTTGCAGCTTTAATTGATGTTTGTTTCTTGTATAGAAGAAGGAGGAACAGCAACATTAAACAATAGATCAACTATTTATTCATCAAACGGCACGATTGGCGTCCTCCTTCAACCTACTTCCTGTTCCTGTCATGCAGTTTATACACATTTACTTCCTAGTGTTTATTTATCCAGGGTAAGAAAATGAAGAACATACTTTCATTTGCTGACCTCGCCATGAGGCAGCATTCACATGATAGAGATGTTGAGGTGTGATAATAATCTCCAACAAAAATAAACAACTTCTTTGTTTTTATTTCTAATGAAAACAAAATTTTTCTACTAAAAAAAAAAAATAATCAAAGAAAGAAACAACTTGTTGGAGTTGTTCACTGCTATCCACGTGGGGATTTTTCTTTTATCATTTGTGTGAAAAGTAGGGCTGTGAATCTTTGGGCACTATGTGATTCGATTCTATTCTTGGGATAACGATTCAATTCAGAATGGATTCTCGATTCAAATCCGAATAAAAGAGTCATGTATTGTTCTCCTACTTACACAGCATCTAAGAGTCTTCCCTGCACAAGGAAGTGTGCCCATATATGGCATCTAGTGCACACTTACAGTGCATCATGTGGAAAGGAGTGCACAATAGCGTCTCTTAAAGGCACATACACACAGTCTCCATTAGGCCTGACAAACTTCCAGCCCAATATTGTGGCACCTCTGAGAATTACTTTCTTTTTCACGCACTTCAAATCCTTCCATTTTCTCAAAAATGTAGAGTGCACCTTATAACCCAGTGCACCTCATGTACGTATTAATCCTGGTTGTGTTTATCCACCGCCAGCTATTTTATTTGGTACGTGGTGTAATGATAAGTGTGACCAGTAGATGGCAGTCACACATAAGAGATACGTGTGGCCAGTGCACCTCATGTACGTATTAATCCTGGTTGTGTTTATCCACCGCCAAGCTATTTTATTTGGTACGTGGTGTAATGATAAGTGTGACCAGTAGATGGCGGTCACACATAAGAGATACGTGTGGACTGCAGAATGATGCCTGCTCTATAAATGACGCTAGCAAGTACAGGTTAGCAAGCAAGACCAAAACTTTGATGTTTCATTGAGACTATAGAACTTTACACACTGCGTTTAAAAATCTGTCAAAATGTTTTAGTACCACTTTGGTAAGCCACAAGATTTAGATTGTTGGAGCGTTACGGCTACCATAGTCAGACGTACTGTGCTTCAAGTATTATAAGGGTGTGTGTATAAGGACCTCAAAATGGCACCTATTAGTAGACATTATTTGGGATCTGCATAAGTCCGGAAAATGTCAATAAGCTCCTCCTCTTTCTCTATCTTTTTGTTATTGGGCATTCATCTTATATCTGTCAGTAGACTCGCTATGGAAGCGCTAAAAACTACTAGAAGAGGCTGTCGAAGTGGAGGCACGTAAATAAGAGCGCCCACTAAAGAGAGGGTCAGAAAGCGTCAGAAGACATTTGGACCACCATGACATGTTATGTAGACCACTAGCAAGTCTTTAAATATAGAAAGTAACCATAATATGACCTTTTTAACGCCGGTGCACCTTTTGTCTGAAAATAGCGCTGAATAGACCCGCTCATCAGCCGTGTGCCTTACAGTATAATCCAGTGCAAAATACATGATGTGAAATAGTGGCCTTGACCTTCCTGTCTTCATGCTGTCTGACCCAGGACACTCATTGGGGTTTTTGGCCTACCGACTCATGGAGTCCAGCTCCTCCTGCAGGTGGCTGTTTTGTTTCTTGACATACTCCAGCTGGACAGACAGACGCTCTCGCTCCTCGTGCAGTTTCTCCCTCGCCGCCCGCTCGGCGTAGAAGTCGGAGGAGTAGACCTCAGCCTGCGGAAGGAGAAGTTGAGCAGGGGGCCGGAGGGAGGAGCCGGGAGCAGAGCGCCCACCTGCGCCTGCAACACGGAGATGGTCTCCAGCTCCTTCTCCTTGTGGAAGACCTCCTGCTTCAGGCTGTCGATGTGCTCCTGCTTGTAGGCCAGGGCCTCCTCGGCGGCAGTCAGCTGGCCTTGAAGATCCTGCACCACTTTGGGGTCCACCAGCTGAGACTGCCCAAAAACAACATGGATTGATGACTCTTTCCAGCAGAGAGGTTGTCTTCACAGCAGGCGTGTCCTAACTTCCCAGCCAGGGAAATGGAAGGACGCCGCTTTGATACACTATATTGCCAAAAGTATTTGGCAAAGTATTCAGTGATTTCCAGCGTGGAACTGTCACAGGATGCCACCTGGGCAACAAATCCAGTCCTGAAATTTCCTCGCTCCTAAATATTCCAAAGTCAACTTTATTCTAAGAAAAGTGAAGAGTTTGGGAACAACAGCAACTCAGCCACCAAGTGGTAAGCCACGTAAACTGACAGAGAGGTCAGCATAGTGCGGGGGTCGGCAACCCGCGGCTCTAGAGCCGCATGCGGCTCTTTAGCGCCGCCCTAGTGGCTCTCTGGAGATTTTTCAAAAATGTATGAAGAATGGAAAAAGATGAGGGGAAAAAAAATCAATTTTTTTGTTTCAGAATGTTTTCTGTGGGAGGACAAACATGACATAAACCTCGCTAATTGTTATAAATCACACTGTTTATATTAAACATGCTTCACTGATTCGAGTATTTGGCGAGCGCCGTTTTGTCCTACTAATTTTGGCGGTCCTTGAACTCGCCGTATAGTTTGTGTCCATGTATAACTTTCTCCGACTTTCTAGGACGTGTTTTATGCCACTTCTTCTATCTCATTTTGTCCACCACACTTTTAACGTTGGGCATGAGTGCACAAAGGTGAGTTTTGTTGATGTTATTGACTTGTGTGGAGTGCTAATCAGACATATTTGGTCACTGCGTGACTGCAAGCTAATCGATGCTAACATGCTATTTAGGCTAGCTATATGTACATATTGCATATGCCTCATTTGTAGCTATATTTGAGGTCATTTAGTTTCCTTTAAGTCCTCTTAATTACATTTATATCTCATGTAATATGGCTTTTAATTTTTTGCGGCTCCAGACAGATTTGTTTTTGTATTTTTGGTCCAATATGGCTCTTTCAACATTTTGAGTTGCCGACCCCTGGCATAGTGCAAAGACTTTCTGCACAGTCACTTGCTACACAGCTCTAAACTCCATGTCACCTTCCAAATAGCCCACGTACAGTACGCAGAGAGCTTCATGGAATGGCTTTCCATGGCCGAGCAGCTGCATCTAAGCCATACATCACCAAGTCCAATGCAAAGCGTGGGATGCAGTGGTGTAAAGGACATCACCACTGGACTCTAGAGCAGTGGAGACGCCTTCTCTGGACTGATGAATCACACTTTTACATCTGATGGACCAGTCTGGCTTTGGAGGTTGCCAGGAGAACGCTACATTTTGGACTGCGTGGTGCGGAATGTGAAATTTGGTGGAGGAGGAGTTATGGTGTGGGGTTGTTTTCCAGGAGTTGGGCTTGGCCCCTTAGTTCCAGTGAAAGGAACTTGGAATGCTCCAGGGTAGCAAAACATTTTGGACAATTCCATGGGATGGCACTTCAAGGCAGGTGGCCAAATACTTTTGGCAATATAGTGTACATTCAAGATGGTTGCTCAGCTCAACACAACATCCAGATCTTAGCTTGGTGCTATGGCTAGCTAAACATATTCTAGCTCATTTGCTTCTAAATGAAACATACAAATGTCTGCATGAAGTAAAAAGATGAACCACTACACCTGACCAAACCATCAGACACTTTAGCATCACGGGCACTGATTGGCTCGGCATGACTAGCATTAGCATGCTAACCTTTCTAGCGCAATGCCTCAGACTTATATCATTTGGGACTTTTTTTTAGCCAATTTTTGCAGCCCAACACCTCAGACTCACTTGACACATGCTTACTGTTAGCATGACGTCATGCTAACTTTTTTAGCCAATTTCACAGCCGAAAACCTTAATTCAATTCATCAGTTCATCTTGTACTTGACACATGCTAACTGTTAGCATACTAACATTATCATTACCATTAGAGATGTCCACCGATATTATCGGCCGATAAATGCGTTAAAATGTAATATCGGAAATTATCGGTATCGTTTTTTATTTTTTTTATTAAATCCACATAAAAAACAAGATACACTTACAATTAGTGCACTAAGCCAAAAAAACTCCCTCCCCCATTTACACTCATTCACACAAAAGTGTTGTTTCTTTCTGTTATTAATATTCTGCTTCCTACATTACATATCAATATATATCAATACAGTCTGCAAGGGATACAGTCCGTAAGCGCACATGATTGTGCGTGCTGCTGCTCCACTAATAATACTAACCTTTAACAGTTAATTTTACAAATTTTCATTAATTACTAGTTTCTATGTAACTGTTTTTATATTGTTTTACTTACTTTTTTTATTCAAGAAAATGTTTTTAATTTATTTATCTTATTTTATTTGATTCATTTTTTTTTTAAAAGTACCTTATCTTCACCATATCTGGTTGTCCAAATTAGGCATAATAATGTGTTAATTCCACGACTGTATATATCGGTTGATATCGGTATCGGTAATTAAAGAGTTGGACAATATCGGCATATCGGCAAAAAGCCATTATCGGACATCCCTAATTACCATACTAGCTTTGGTTTTTTTTAGCAAATTTCACACGCGTACGCTTTATAGTCACATGACTTGGTACTTGACACGTTCCAACTGTTAGCATGTAAACATCAGTATGTTGCTCTAATATTTCCATCTATTACCTCTCGTTTCTTCTTGTCCTCCTTGAGCTCGTTGTAGTCTTCAAACAGCTGCGTGTAGGCGTCCTTCAGTTGAGCCAGGTTGCTTCTAAAGAGGAGAGAAGCAGAGTGTTTAGTGGTTGATTCCACATGATCCAAACGGAGGTAGATAAGAAGGCAGCGACCTCTCCTCCCCAGCCTTCCTCTGCTCCATCAAGGTGAGCGCCTGCATGCTTTCCAGCTGCAGCTTCAGCCGATGGTTCTCCGCCTGCACCGCCTGCTCGTCCCCCAGCTGAGCCTTGAGAGTGTCCACGTGGTGCTCCGCCAGCTGGCACCTGGAGACGGCAGGGACAACAACATGGTAGGGTTTGTGCGGCCTCGTCATCGTCCGTGTCAGCCAACCTGTCTTGCAGGTTCTTCTTCATGCCTTCTGCCTCATCCAGCTTGCTCTGAGCCCGCTGCAGCTCTTCAACCAGCGTCTTCATCCCACACTTCATGCTCTCCAACTCAGCCTGCAGTATCTGTACACACATCTCTTTCTTTCTATTCCATGTATTGCTGATATTACTTCTCTCTATTGTTCTTCATGTTCAATAACACTTCATGTCTGTTAAGCTGACTACACGCGTTTGCTCTCTGCTCATCTGTGTTCACAACAATTATGTTTTCTTCAATATTTACAATTTTAACTATATTTCTGTTTCATTTGTGTATTCACTTCACCTTATGTTTGCAATCTACACGCCTTTTACCTGACACATGAAACGTGACAACCATCCACTTAAGCCGCCAGATGGCAGTCTAGTGTCCAATATCTTAAAATGTGTTTTGTGGCAAATTTCAACTGACCACAGTGGATATGTAGAGTGGCTTTTTTTTTTATTTGATTGAAACTTTTATTAGTAGATTGCACAGTACAGTACATATTCCGTACAATTGACCACTAAATGGTAACACCCCAATAGGTTTTTCAACTCGCGCTTTCCATTATTTTCGGCAAACTGCACTGCCAACTAATTAAACCCTCTTCCTCTCACCCCTTCCCTTCTGTAAATAAAGGATTATCTTATATATTTTAAAATAAGTTTTCTATGTTTTAGATATTGTAAATATTGACTGACCCCAGCTCCTGAGAACCAGTGTCCTCTGCAGTGGACATTTGTTTTTGGGGCGTGTGACCCTGGGAACATGCTTCAAAAAGCAAAACGTGTTCATTGCAGTCGTTCGTCCTGACTTTTTCATTTTGATCCCCAAAAATTGTTTTATTCATTCTTATTTTTGAATTTGAATGTATTATTATTTATTGAAAGGACAAGCGGTAGAAAATGGATGGATGGAGTCGATCTATTTTATTTTTCAGTATCAAATGGTTCAAGTCGGTCAAAACATGTTTAGAATTGAAATAAGAATACAAAGTCATGTTATTGTAGGTCGATCTTGTTGAGGATACAAAGTTACAAATGAAAAAGAAAAAGCTGCAATACATTTTTTTTCTGCCTTAAAAATTTGGGGTGCAGCAAAAAAAATGAGGATTTTTATTCTTCCTGATTCAAAATTGATTCATCATTTTGATTTTTTTTTTTATCGCAAATAGAAAATACGTTTTCTTTCCTAAGAATCCATTTAAAAAAACATTTTTGAGGCCATCTTCATGCAACCTAAATGAGCTTTTTAAAGGTTTCCTTGTAATTATGATACCAAATATGACTTCTGAAACGGATCGTCACCCAGGCCTGGCCCTAACCAATCTGGCGCCCTAGGCAATATTTTAGGTGGCGCCCCCCCCCCACATCGGCAGTGAAGTGTATATACTCACAAGAAACCGAATAGCTTTGTCTTTGACCTTTTGTTTTACTTAAAGAAAGCAAATTAACATATTATATGAGAATGTTATGTTATGATTATCTTTAACCGAATCACAGCAGTGCTCAAATTAAAAAACAGCATTCCCTCTCATATGATATTGCTTAATTAACATTAATGATGTGCACTTTAACAACTAGGCTTACAACTATACCTAATATATAAAGGGGTGGAAAAGTGACTATTACCTGCAGGGCAAACATTAGCTAACCAGAAGGCAATAACAATGTAAACAAAAAACACCTGCTTAAAAGATCTAATACAAATGTCCCTGAGGAATGTAAGGTGGGAGTACTGTAATTACCTAACGTTACATTATTATTTTCCATAACAATTTAGCCCCCTTCACAATATTAACACGAGGTTAAAACAGAACTAGCTATTTATTGATTAGCAATTGCCCTATCATGTAACATTATCTTAATGCTAAAAAGCCAGGTTACTATCACATTCTGTAACAGACAAATAATTTCATGTAGGCTAACGTTACCTACCTGCTACCTCTGTCTTTTTCTCGTTTCTCCTCCTCTTCTTTTCTCTTTTTTCTTCCCTAGACACCTGACAGTTTTGGCCGTTTTGACATCTTGTGTTGATTTTTTGATGTGGTGACGTCCAAAAAGAGTCATGATACGGGAAGGGAGGGGGCGCACCGTGCGGGGGGAAGGGGGGAGGGGGCGTAATGTTGTAACAAGTAATATTTCAATTAAATAGGCTTGACTTTGCATTTTAATTAACGTGGGATTATTTTTTGTATTTAGAAATAATAGTACCAACTTTTTTTTTTTTTTCTCCAACATTTGTGGCACTGGCGTGGCGCCCCCTGATGGACGGCGCCCTTAGCATTTGCCTATACGGCCTATGCCACGGGCCGGCCCTGTCGTCACCCGAGGACTGGGATGGAATCGTTGAAAGATACACAATAAAAATACAATTGACCTTGTCCTTCCCAGAATCCTCTCTGGTCTCTGAGGTCATGGATGTCTGCGTTGCTACGGTAACAAGACTCCTGCTCTCCGCCAGCGCCGTATTCCTGTTGGGAGTATAAAGCGTGACAGGGTACTCTAAAAGCCAGAGTCTGTGGGTAAGTTTTACTTGTCCATGGCGGCCTGCAGCTCGCCCTGCAGCCGCTCGGCCCGCTGCGTCTCGCTCCGCAGGGAGGCCAGCAGGTGGCTGACCGTCATCTCCTCGCTGTCCAGCCGGGTGTCGTCGTCGGGGCGTTTGCTGACAACACCTTGGTCCTGAAAGTCATGGACAAGTCATCACCTAGGCAGGTGGCTCCTTACCTGCATTGCAACATGGCTTCTGTCCAGTGCAACAAACAAAAGTGCTTAGTTCTCATGTCCACCCCTAATCACTATTTAAGTTCAATTGTTACCTATACTGTAATAAGTCTTCAAATCACCATTAACCAATGATCAAATTCTTCCAATTAACATCCAGTCCAGATATTATTAGAACATTCCAGAGTTCCCTCGGTTATCACAGATCAGGGGTGTCCAAAGTTCAAGTCCCTTCAAGTTGGCCTACAAGGCGTCATGTCATGAGTTGGCACCATTCACTTTCAATTCCAGGTGGTCCCTGAATGCCACACATGTGCTGTGGACAATGTCAGTAAATCAGATCAATGACCCTGGAGAGTACTTTGATATCATAGCACAGCATTTACTTATACGACACAACCCAAACAACCTTCCCTAGTCATGGCGCAAAAAAAACAAAACTGCCACTAATAAACATGTTCACTTATAACACAACCGGCCCACTGAACATTGTGGAGGTTATGAAAAAATGTACAAACACCATAAAAACATCAGAATGACAGCCATTTAAATCCATTGGAGTGCATGATGGGAAAAATGCAAAACACTCTCCACACGTATCCATGTTTGGTGCATTTTAGCTGCTTGATATTTATGATTGATTACAAAACTTTAAGGAAGTTGTCAGGGAAGTAAACAATGTAGGAGTCAAACTTTCACATACTCTTAAAGTAATACTCTAAATTATATATCCATCATATTCATTATAAATCCATCATAATAATTATACATCCATCATATAATTATACATCCATCATATTCATAATATATCCATCATAATAATTATACATCAATCCTATAATTATACATCCATCATATTCATAATATATCCATCATAATAATTATACATAAATCCTATAATTATACATCCATCATATTCATAATATATCCATCATATTCATTATATATCCATCCTAATAATTATACATCCATCCTATAATTATACATCCATCATATTCATAATATATCCATCATATTCATAATATATCCATCATAATAATTATACATCCATCCTATAATTATACACCCATCATACTCATAATATATTCATCATATTCATAATATATCCATCATAATAATTATATATCCATGATAGTAATTATACATCCATCCTATAATTATACATCCATCATATTCATAATATATCCATCATATTCATTATATATCCATCATAATAATTATACATCCATCCTATAATTATATATCCATCATATTCATAATATATCCATCATATTCATTATATATCCATCATAATAATTATACATCCATCCTATAATTATACATCCATCCTATAATTATAAATTCATCATATTCATAATATATCCATCATATTCATTATATATCCATCATAATAATTATACATCCATCCTATAATTATACATCCATCATATTCATAGTATATCCATCATAATAATTATACATCCATCCTGTAATTATACATCCATCATATTCATAATATATCCATCATATTCATTATATATCCATCCTCATAATTATACATCCATCCTATAATTATACATCCATCATATTCATAATATATCCATCATAATAATTATATATACATCATAATAATTATACATCCATCCTATAATTATACATCCATCATATTCATAATATATCCATCATAATAATTATACATCCAGCCTATAATTATACACCCATCATACTCATAATATATCCATCATATTCATAATATATCCATCATAATAATTATACATCCATCCTATAATTATACATCAATCCTATAATTATACATCCATTCTATAATTATGCATCCATCATATTCATAATATATCCATCATAATAATTATACATCCATCCTATAATTATACATCCATCATATTCATAATATATCCATCATAATAATTATACATCCATCCTATAGTTATACATCCATCATATTCATAATATATCCATCATAATAATTATACATCCATACTATAATTATACATCCATCATATTCATTATATATCCATCATAATAATTATACATCCATCCTATAATTATACACCATCATACTCATAATATATCCATCATATTAATAATATATCCACCATAATAATTATACATCCATCCTATAGTTATACATCCATCATATTCATAATATATCCATCATATTCATTATATATCCATCCTAATAATTATACATCCATACTATAATTATACATCCATCATATTCATTATATATCCATCATAATAACTATACATCCATCCTATAATTATACATCCATCATATTCATAATATATCCATCATTTTCATTATATATCCATCATAATAATTATACATCCATACTATAATTATACATCCATCATATTCATTATATATCCATCATAATAATTATACATCCATCCTATAATTATACATCCATCATATTCATAAAATATCCATCATATTCATTATATATCCATCATAATAATTATACATCCATACTATAATTATACATCCATCATATTCATTATATATCCATCATAATAATTATACATCCATCCTATAATTATACATCCATCATATTCATAATATATCCATCAAATTAATTACATATCCATCATAATAATTATACATCCATCCTATAATTATACACCCATCATACTCATAATATATCCATCCTATAATTATACATCCATCATATTCATAATACATCCATCAAATTCATTATATATCCATCATAATAATTATACATCCATCCTATAATTATACACCCATCATACTCATAATATATCCATCATATTAATAATATATCCACCATAATAATTATACATCCATCCTATAATTATACATCCATCATATTCATAATATATCCATCATAATAATTATACATCCATCCTATAATTATACATCCATCATATTCATAATATATCCATCATAATAATTATATATACATCATAATAATTATACATCCATCCTATAATTATACATCCATCATATTCATAATATATCCATCATATTCATTATATATCCATCATAATAATTATACATCCATACTATAATTATACATCCATCATATTCATTATATATCCATCATAATAATTATACATCCATCCTATAATTATACATCCATCATAATCATAATATATCCATCAAATTAATTACATATCCATCATAATAATTATACATCCATCCTATAATTATACACCCATCATACTCATAATATATCCATCCTATAATTATACATCCATCATATTCATAATACATCCATCAAATTCATTATATATCCATCATAATAATTATACATCCATCTTATAATTATACACATCATACTCATAATATATCCATCATATTAATAATATATCCACCATAATAATTATACATCCATCCTATAATTATACATCCATCATATTCATAATATATCCATCATAATAATTATACATCCATCCTATGATTATACATCCATCATATTCATAATATATCCATCATAATAATTATATATACATCATAATAATTATACATCCATCCTATAATTATACATCCATCATATTCATAATATATCCATCATAATAATTATACATCCAGCCTGTAATTATACACCCATCATACTCATAATATATCCATCATATTCATAATATATCCATCATAATAATTATATATCCATCCTATAATTATACATCAATCCTATAATTATACATCCATCCTATAATTATACATCCATCATATTCATAATATATCCATCATAATAATTATACATCCATCCTATAATTATACATCCATCATATTCATAATATATCCATCATAATAATTATACATCCATCCTATAGTTATACATCCATCATATTCATAATACATCCATCATATTAATTATATATCCATCCTAATAATTATACATCCATACTATAATTATACATCCATCATATTCATTATATATCCATCATAATAATTATACATCCATCCTATAATTATACACCCATCATACTCATAATATATCCATCATATTAATATATCCACCATAATAATTATACATCCATCCTATAATTATACATCCATCATATTCATAATATATCCATCATAATAATTATACATCCATCCTATAATTATACATCCATCATATTCATAATATATCCATCAAAATAATTATACATCCAGCCTATAATTATACACCCATCATACTCATAATATATCCATCATATTCATAATATATCCATCATAATAATTATATATCCATCCTATAATTATACATCAATCCTATAATTATACATCCATCCTATAATTATACATCCATCATATTCATAATATATCCATCATAATAATTATACATCCATCCTATAATTATACATCCATCATATTTATAATATATTCATCATATTCATTATATATCCATCATATAATTATACATCCATCCTATAATTATACATCCATCATATTCATAATATATTCATCATATTCATTATATATCCATCATATAATTATACATCCATCCTATAATTATACATCCATCATATTCATGAAATATAATAAGTATTTGGCTCCCGGCCAATCTGTGAGCCCGATGCGGCCCCCAAGTCAAAGCGTTTGGACCCCCCTGCTGTAGAAGCTACTAGAATGTTGATGTAGCAAGTTGAAATGTGCAAGTGAACTCCGTACAGAAAGATGATTTCTACTTCCTCCTCACCGACACCTTGATGACCTCGATGAAGGAGTCCTCGTGGGAGTTGTGGTCGGCCTTCAGCTGCAGCTCAGAGTTCAAAGCCACCAGGTCGTTCTTCTCCGCCTGCAGTCGGGCCAGCTGCGCACGGAGGGCGTCGGCCTCTGCACTGGGTCTGGCTACCTGTGTTCAGTACGTTTAAATCAGGACCTGGTCCAGTACGTTTAAATCAGAACCTGGTCCAGTACGGCACCAGCACACTCACTTGTGAGGCGTCACCCGCCTCCTCCAGTTTCTGGCTCAGTTCCTGGTTTTGAAGCGTCATGGCCTCCATTTGGAGCGCGGCCTCCTCCAGCCTGGTGATCATGAGCTGGTGCTCCTCCCGCTGCTTGTCTCGCCACGTGGACAGACCCTCCAAACGCTCTTTCATCACCAGGTTGGTCTTACGTAAAGATTCTGGGTGGACGGACACAAGTGAATGGGTGCACAGAACTCATAGGACAGGTCTACTGGGACACACCTTTCAAATCTTTGTTCTCTTGGATGAGGACTTTCATCTGCTGCAGAGGTTCCTCCAGCGTGTCCACCCCACTGGAGACCCCACTGGAGACCCCACTGGAGACGTCTCCGTTCATCATCTGGACGCGCTGATGCTGACAGGAGAATTCACACACATTTTAGCTTTGGAGCACACCCACACTGGACTAGGGTTGTACTGGTACTAATTAATGTCTCATGTTATCTTTCTTGTGGTTCTCCTTTGTCGCAGTCTAGTTCTGGTCCGTCATATTATCTTTGTTGTGGTTCTCCTTTGTCGCAGTCTAGTTCTGGTCCGTCATATTATCTTTGTAGTGGTTCTCCTTGGCCGCAGTCTAGTTCTGGTCCGTCATATTATCTTTGTTGTGGTTCTCCTTGGTCGCAGTCTAGTTCTGGTCCGTCATATTATCTTTGTTGTGGTTCTCCTTGGTCGCAGTCTAGTTCTGGTCCGTCATATTATCTTTGTTGTTGTTCTCCTTGGTCGCATTCTGGTCCGTCATATTATCTTTGTTGTGGTTCTTCTTTGTCGCAGTCTAGTTCTGGTCCGTCATATTATCTTTGTTGTGGTCCTCCTTTGTCTCAGTCTAGTTCTGGTCCGTCATATTATCTTTGTTGTGGTTCTCCTTTGTCTCAGTCTAGTTCTGGTCCGTCATATTATCTTTGTTGTGGTTCTCCTTTGTCTCAGTCTAGTTCTGGTCCGTCATATTATCTTTGTTGTGGTTCTCCTTTGTCTCAGTCTAGTTCTGGTCCGTCATATTATCTTTGTTGTGGTTCTCCTTTGTCGGAGTCTAGTTCTGGTCCGTCATATTATCTTTGTTGTGGTTCTCCTTTGTCGGAGTCTAGTTCTGGTCTGTCACATTATCTTTGTTGTGGTTCTCCTTGGTCGGAGTCTAGTTCTGGTCCGTCATATTATCTTTGTTGTGGTTCTACTTGGTCACAGTCTAGTTCTGGTCCGTCATATTATCTTTGTTGTGGTTCTCCTTGGTCGCAGTCTAGTTCTGGTCCGTCATATTATCTTTGTTGTGGTTCTCCTTGGTCGCAGTCTAGTTCTGGTCCGTCATATTATCTTTGTTGTGGTTCTCCTTGGTCGCAGTCTAGTTCTGGTCCGTCATATTATCTTTGTTGTGGTTCTCCTTTGTCGGAGTCTAGTTCTGGTCCGTCACATTATCTTTGTTGTGGTTCTCCTTGGTCGGAGTCTAGTTCTGGTCCGTCATATTATCTTTGTTGTGATTCTCCTTTGTCGGAGTCTAGTTCTGGTCTGTCACATTATCTTATTTAGGCAAGTGGCAAACAAAAAGTGCAGTACACAAAAAATAGAAAAGAAAACACACACACACACAAAGAGCACTATTGACAATAACACAACAAAACACGGCATAGAACGGAGGACATGAGGAAAAACGCCACCTATGAGGTGTCAACACTGGAGAAGAACTCAAATTAACGCCATCTAAAAAACAGTATAGTGGAGGCCCTTAGGGATATTTTCGTTCACTTTTGTCTAAAAGCGCCAAATTTGGCACAGGTGTAGCTCAGGGCATACTTAAATGATTTAGCTAGGGCGCCCCCGCTGGTGACCTTTGGGGTCGCCACAGCGGCCAATCAAATATGGCCGCCACTTGTAATAGCTTTTGTCTCTAACATTTGAAACAGATGAGCTACAAATGTAAACTTGTTGTCTATTTCATGTGTTTTTGACAATTAAAAATGTGTTGGAATGCTCATTTTTATTTTTGGGTGTGTCTAGACCCCTAATTTGCATATTTCCAAGTGGCATTTTGCTAATCTGAAGACATTGGACGTAACTTGGGCATTGTTATGTATGAGTAGAACCTGGTGCAACATGCATGATTCCTTTCTAATGTTTATATGAACAAGTATGTGCTCCAATCACTACATCACAAAAAAAAAAAGAAATGATTGGAAACTCAAGACAGCCATGACATGATGTTCTTTACTAGTGTATGTACACTTTTGACCACCACTGTATATGTATCCATCCATTCATTTTATACAGCTTGTCCCTTTTGGGGTCACGGGTGGGGCTGGAGCCTATCCAGCTGCACTGGGGTGGAAGGCGGGGTACACCCTGGACAAGAGTCCACCTCATGGCAGATAGACATATATACAAACCCCGTTTCCATATGAGTTGGGAAATTGTGTTAGATGTAAATATAAACGGAATACAATGATTTGCAAATCATTTTCAACCCATATTCAGTTGAATATGCTACAAAGACAACATATTTGATGTTCAAACTCATAAACGTTTTTTTTTGTGCAAATAATCATTAACTTTAGAATTTGATGCCAGCAACACGTGACAAAGAAGTTGGGAAAGGTGGCAATAAATACTGATAAAGTTGAGGAATGCTCATCAAACACTTATTTGGAACATCCCACAGGTGAACAGGCTAATTGGGAACAGGTGGGTGCCATGATTGGGTATAAAAGTAGATTCCATGAAATGCTCAGTCATTCACAAACAAGGATGAGGCGAGGGTCACCACGTTGTCAACAAATGCCTGAGCAAATTGTTGAACAGTTTAAGAAAAACCTTTCTCAAGCAGCTATTGCAAGGAATTTAGGGATTTCACCATCTACGCTCCGTAATATCATCAAAGGGTTCAGAGAATCTGGAGAAATCACTGCACGTAAGCAGCTAAGCCCGTGACCTTCCATCCCTCAGGCTGTACTGCATCAACAAGCCACATCAGTGTGTAAAGGATATCACCACATGGGCTCAGGAACACTTCAGAAACCCACTGTCAGTAACTACAGTTGGTCGCTACATCTGTAAGTGCAAGTTAAAACTCTCCTATGCAAGGCGAAAACTGTTTATCAACAACACCCAGAAACGCCGTCGGCTTCGCTGGGCCTGAGCTCATCTAAGATGGACTGATACAAAGTGGAAAAGGTTCTGTGGTCTGACGAGTCCACATTTCAAATTGTTTTTGGAAACTGTGGACGTCGTGTCCTCCGGACCAAAGAGGACAAGAACCATCCGGATTGTTCTAGGCGCAAAGTGTAAAAGGCAACATGTGTGATGGTATGGGGGTGTATTAGTGCCCAAGACATGGGTAACTTACACATCTGTGAAGGCACCATTAATGCTGAAAGGTACATGCAGCTTTTGGAGCAACATATGTTGCCATCCAAGCAACGTTACCATGGACGCCCCTGCTTATTTCAGCAAGACAATGCCAAGCCACGTGTTACATCAACGTGGCTTCATAGTAAAAGAGTGCGGGTACTAGACTGGCCTGCCTGTAGTCCAGACATTGAAAATGTGTGGCGCATTATGAAGCATAAAATAGCACAAGGGAGACCCCCGGACTGTTGAACAACTTAAGCTGTACATCAAGCAAGAATGGGAAAGAATTCCACCTGAGAAGCTTCAAAAATGTGTCTCCTCAGTTCCCAAACCTTTACTGAGTGTTGTTAAAAGGAAAGGCCATGTGACACAGTGGTGAACATGCCCTTTCTCGACTACTTTGGCACGTGTTGCAGCCATGAAATTCTAACTTCATTATTATTTGCAAAAAAAAATAAAGTTTATGAGTTTGAACATCAAATATGTTGTCTTTGTAGCATATTCAACTGAATATGGCTTGAAAAGGATTTGCAAATCATTGTATTCCGTTTATATTTACATCTAACACAATTTCCCAACTCATATGGAAACGGGGTTTGTATTTGTCACGGTTTGAACATTTCTCACCCACATCTGTGGTCCCCTCCAAGGTTTCTCATTGACATTCCATTGGGTTGAGTTTTTCCTTGCCCTGATGTGGGATCTGAGCCCAGGATGTGGTTGTGGCTTGTGCAGCCCTTTGAGACACTCGTGATTTAGGTAACTTTGTTTAATTGATTGGTGAACTCTACGTCAACATGACACGTTGCGGCTGTAAAAGCAACTCAACATTGTTGAGACTTTAGCGAGTAAAAAGCAGAAGGCCACGTCACAGAAGAAGTGATTGTAGTTTGTGTCTTTTTAAACACCTTACATGACCTTTACTTTCTCTTTCTGCCTTGATCCAGCCAGCTACTCACATCTCCACCAAACTGCGTCACAACAAAACATGGAACGACTTGAGGGATTTGAACCAACCTGCGATGAGATCTCAATCTTGTCTTGTCTCCAACACAGAAGCGCACTTTAGTTGGATTGACGACGAGCTGTTGTTGATGTTGACAGACCTAGCTCGACCTGCCCGCTTCTGCTCCTCAGTTAGCTTCAAGACTCATTTGAAAAGAAAAAGCGTTTCCGGTTTGAAACCAATTCAAAATAAAACACTGTCGTACGAACCATCCTTCTGACGTTTTATTTTGAAGGCATGTTTGCTTGTTTTCCGTGCTAACACAGCCCGGTGTGAAATAGGCTTTCCATTTCCTTAAAGTGACGTCATAAGGAAACAGACTTGTACACACACACCCGTGATACTGATTCACATCCACATGATGTATAAGTTAGTGCTTGGTTCACATCCACATGATATATAAGTTA
This sequence comes from Entelurus aequoreus, assembly GCF_033978785.1. NCBI lineage: Eukaryota > Metazoa > Chordata > Actinopteri > Syngnathiformes > Syngnathidae > Entelurus > Entelurus aequoreus. The sequence continues at coordinate 61,725,786 of NC_084742.1, read as the reverse complement.
GTGCTTGGTTCACATCCACATGATATATAAGTTAGTGCTTGGTTCACATCCACATGATATATAAGTTAGTGCTTGGTTCACATCCACATGATGTATAAGTTAGTGATTGGGGATTCCCGTGAAGAGTCACCTTCCAAATAATCGGGAAAAAATCTATTTTTAAAAGTACAATTAATTAGTGTGTATGAATGACCCGGAAAAAAACATGAATAAACTTTCTGTTTGTCTCAACCATATCATAAAATAAAATGCTGTAATTGTGCAATTGTCCTTAAATACCACTAGGTGGCAGTGTTATGTAAGTGCTTAAACCAAGGCGACCTAATGATTGTTGTGTTTTTTATTGGTTTCTTTGTAACTAAAAGGAGTCATGTGCTGACTTTAACCGAGTGTGTACTACCAGTTAAACATGTATTTAACCAAGTGTGTACTACCAGTTAAACATGTATTTAACCAAGTGTGTACTACAGGTTAAACATGTATTTTTGAGTCAACTACATTCATATTTCATAGCTAAATTAATTCACTTTTTCAGCTGAGGGCCACAGACCCACGAATCGGACGCCGGAGTCATTTTGGTAGTTTTCACCTTCAAAACCAGTACAATTTATAGATTTTTTTCAAAGAACTAGAACATGTAATTTCAGTAGGAATAAAGAATGTTCAAAAGCAAAACACAAACTGAAATGTTAACAGTGAGCATCAGGTAACAAAACATATGAGCAAAACAAGCTAAAAAAAAAAGCTAGCATGCTAACACTATGCTAACGTGTTAACAGTTAGCATTAGGGAAATAACAAATGATATGACACTGAGGTACTAGTTAAAATAATGATATGACACTGAGGTACTAGTTAACATAACACTGAGATACTAGTTAAAATAACACTGAGGTACTAGTTAACATAATGATATGTCACTGAGGTACTGGTTAAAATAATGATATGACACTGAGGTACTAGTTAAAATAGTGATATGACACTGAGGTACTACTTAAAATAACACTGAGGTACTAGTTAACATAATGATTATGACACTGACGTACTAGTTAAAATAATGATACGACACTGAGGTACTAGTTAAAATAACACTAAGGTACTAGTTAACATAATGATATGACACTGAGGTACTAGTTAAAATAATGATATGACAATGAGGTACTAGTTAAAATAACACTGAGGTACTAGTTAAAATAATGATATGACACTGAGGTACTAGTTAAAATAATGATATGACACTGAGGTACTAGTTAACCAAACACTGAGGTACTAGTTAACATAATGATATGTCACTGAGGTACTAGTTAAAATAATGATATGACACTGATGTACTAGTTAAAATAGTGATATGACACTGAGGTACTACTTAAAATAACACTGAGGTACTAGTTAAAATAGTGATATGACACTGAGGTACTACTTAAAATAACACTGAGGTACTAGTTAACATAATGATTATGACACTGACGTACTAGTTAAAATAATGATACGACACTGAGGTACTAGTTAAAATAACACTAAGGTACTAGTTAACATAATGATATGACACTGAGGTACTAGTTTAAATAACACTGAGGTACTAGTTAAAATAATGATATGACACTGAGGTACTAGTTAAAATAATGATATGACACTGAGGTACTAGTTAACCTAACACTGAGGTACTAGTTAAAATAATGATATGACACTGATGTACTAGTTAACATAACACTGAGATACTGGTTAAAATAACACTGAGGTATTAGTTAACATAATGATATGTCACTGAGGTACTAGTTAAAATAATGATATGACACTGAGGTACTAGTTAAAATAACACTGAGGTACTAGTTAAAATAATGATATCACACTGAGGTACTAGTTAAAATAACACTGAGGTACTAGTTAACATAATGATATGTCACTGAGGTACTAGTTAAAATAATGATATGACACTGAGGTACTAGTTAAAATAACACTGAGGTACTAGTTAAAATAATGATATGACCCTGTGGTACTAGTTAAAATAATGATATGAAACTGAGGTACTAGTTAACCTAACACTGAGGTACTAGTTAAAATAATGATATGACACGGATGTACTAGTTAACATAACACTGAGATACTGGTTAAAATAACACTGAGGTACTAGCTAACATAATGATATGTCACTGAGGTACTTGTTAAAATAATGATATGACACTGAGGTACTAGTTAAAATAACACTGAGGTACTAGTTAAAATAATGATATGACACTGAGGTACTAGTCAAAATAATGATATGACACTGATGTACTAGTTAACATAACACTGAGATACTGGTTAAAATAATGGTATGACACTGAGGTACTAGTTCAAATAACACTGAGGTACTAGTTAAAATAATGATATGACGCTGAGGTGCTAGTTCAAATAACACTGAGGTACTAGTTAAAATAATGATATGACACTGAGGTACAAGTTCAAATAATGATATGACACTGAGGCACTAGTTAAAATAATGGTATGACACTGAGGTACTAGTTAACATAACACTGAGGTACTAGTTACAATAATGATATGACACTGAGGTACTAGTTAACATAACACTGATATACTAGTTAAAATAACACTGAGGTACTAGTTAACATAATGATATGTCACTGAGGTACTAGTTAAAATAATGATATGGCACTGAGGTACTAGTTATAATAACACTGAGGTACTAGTTAACATAATGATTTGACACTGATGTACTAGTTAACATAATTATATGACACTGAGGTACTAGTTAAAATAATGGTATGACACTGAGGTACTAGTTATAATAACACTGAGGTACTAGTTAACATAATGATATGACACTGACATACTAGTTAAAAATAATGATACACCACTGAGGTACTAGTTAAAATAATGATATGACACTGAGGTACTAGTTAAAATAATGATATGACACTGAGGTACAAGTTAAAATAATGATATGACACTGAGGCACTAGTTAAAATAATGATATGACACTGAGGTACTAGTTAACATAACACTGAGGTACTAGTTAAAATAATGATATAATGATATGACACTGAGGTACTAGTTAACATAACACTGATATACTAGTTAAAATAACACTGAGGTACTAGTTAACATAATGATATGTCACTGAGGTACTAGTTAAAATAATGATATGACACTGAGGTACTAGTTAATGATATGACACTGAGGTACTACTTAAAATAACACTGAGGTACTAGTTAACATAATGATATGACACTGACATACTAGTTAAAATAATGATACGACACTGAGGTACTAGTTAAAATAACACTGAGGTACTAGTTAAAATAATGATATCACACTGAGGTACTAGTTAAAATAATGATATGACACTGAGGTTCAAGTTAAAATAATGATATGACACTGAGGCACTAGTTAAAATAATGATATGACACTGAGGCACTAGTTAAAATAATGATATGACAATGAGGTACTAGTTAAAATAATGATATGACAATGAGGTACTAGTTAAAATGATGATATGACACTGAGGTACTAGTTAAAATAATGATATGACACTGAGGTACTAGTTAAAATGAGGTGGCATGCTAATGTTAGTATGCTAAAATGCTAATTGTAACATGTACCAAAATATATTACTCTGACACGTGTAGCTGAAAAATTCATTTTAAAATGCTAGCATGCTAACAGTACTATGCTAACAGTTGGCATTAGTGAAATACCAACATATATATGAGCTGCTAAATGAGCTAATAACAGGTGCTGATGTTAGCATGCTAAAGTGCTAACTGCTTCAAGTACCAAAATATGACTGAGATGTATAAATTAGCTAAAAAAAAGAAGCTAGCATGACAACAGCTTTTATTGGTCAAGTAACAATATATTGTTGATGTTCAAATGTTAGCAAAAATGCTAGCATGCTAATGGAATGCTAAAAAAGTAGCTGCGGCGCACTTTGGACACGCCCATAAACCTTGTGTACTTGTGTACTACACTTTTTGGACACGCCCGTAAACCTTGTGTACTTGTGTACTACATCTTTTGGACACGCCCATGAACCTGGTGTACTTGTGTACTACACTTTTTGGACACGCCCATAAACCTTGTGTACTACACTTTTTGGACACGCCCATAAACCTTGTGTACTTGTGTACTACACTTTTTGGACACGCCCGTAAACCTTGTGTACTTGTGTACTACATCTTTTGGACACGCCCATGAACCTGGTGTACTTGTGTACTACACTTTTTGGACACGCCCATAAACCTTGTGTACTTGTGTACTACACTTTTTGGACACGCCCATAAACCTAGTGTACTTGTGTACTACATCTTTTGGACACGCCCATAAACCTGGTGTACTTGTGTACTACACTTTTTGGACACGCCCATAAACCTTGTGTACTACACTTTTTGGACACGCCCATAAACCTAGTGTACTTGTGTACTACACTTTTTTGACACGCCCATAAACCTTGTGTACTACATTTTTTGGACACGCCCATAAATCTTGTGTACTTGTGTACTACACTTTTTGGACACGCCCATAAACCTTGTGTACTTGTGTACTACACTTTTTGGACACGCCATAAACCTTGTGTACTACATCTTTTAGGCACGCCCATAAACCTTGTGTACTACACTTTTTGGACATGCCCATAAACCTTGTGTACTTGTGTACTACATCTTTTGGACACGCCCATGAACCTGGTGTACTTGTGTACTACACTTTTTGGACACGCCCATAAACCTTGTGTACTACACTTTTTGGACACGCCCATAAACCTTGTGTACTTGTGTACTACACTTTTTGGACACGCCCATAAACCTTGTGTACTACATCTTTTGGACACGCCCATAAACCTTGTGTACTTGTGTACTACACTTTTTGGACACGCCCATAAACCTGGTGTACTTGTGTACTACACTTTTTGGACACGCCCATAAACCTTGTGTACTACACTTTTTGGACACGCCCATAAACCTTGTGTACTTGTGTACTACACTTTTTGGACACGCCCATAAACCTTGTGTACTACATCTTTTGGACACGCCCATAAACCTTGTGTACTTGTGTACTACATCTTTTGGACACTCACCCAACATTTAAACACTAATACAATATTTGGAGGTGCACGTCCTCTTAGTATAATCATTTTATTTTGAAAAGGACTTTTTATTCCTGTGCAATCATACACAGGCTAGGTACTATCAGAGCACATAAAAGAGCAGGTGGCTCAGTTTTCCATGGGTCCTTGAAGGCAGCACGATGCAGGAGAGCAGGTGTCTTAGTTTTCCATGGGTCCTTGAAGGCAGCACGATGCAGGAGAGCAGGTGTCTTAGTTTTCCATGGGTCCTTGAAGGCAGCACGATGCAGGAGAGCAGGTGTCTTTGTTTTCCATGGGTCCTTGAAGGCAGCACGAGGCAAAAGAGCAGGTGTCTCAGTTTTCCATGGGTCCTTGAAGGCAGCACGAGGCAGGAGAGCAGGTGTCTCAATTTTCCATGGGTCCTTGAAGGCAGCACGAGGCAGGAGAGCAGGTGTCTCAGTTTTCCATGGGTCCTTGAAGGCAGCAGGAGGCAGGAGAGCAGGTGTCTTAGTTTTACATGGGTCCTTGAAGGCAGCACGAGGCAAAAGAGCAGGTGAATCAGTTTTCCACGGGTCTTTGAAGGCAGCACAAGGCAGAAGAGCAGGTGTCTCTGCATGGGTCCTTGAAGGCAGCACGGGGCAAAAGAGCAGGTGACTCAGTTTTCCACGGGTCCTTGAAGGCAGCACGAGGCAGAAGAGCAGGTGACTCAGTTTTCCACGGGTATTTGAAGGCAGCACGAGGCAGAAGAGCAGGTGTCTCTGCTTGGGTCCTTGAAGGCACCACGAGGCAGGAGAGCAGGTGTCTCAGTTTTCCACGGGTCCTTGAAGGCAGCACGAGGCAGGAGAGCAGGTGTCTCAGTTTTCCACGGGTCCTTGAAGGCAGCACGAGGCAGGAGAGCAGGTGTCTCAGTTTTCCATGGGTCCTTGAAGACAGCACGAGGCAGACGAGCAGGTGACTCAGTTTTCCATGGGTCCTTGAAGGCAGCACAAGGCAGAAGAGCAGGTGTCTCTGCATGGGTCCTTGAAGACAGCACGAGGCAGAAGAGCAGGTGTCTCAGTTTTCCACGGGTCCTTGAAGGCAGCACGAGGCAGGAGAGCAGGTGACTCAGTTTTCCATGGGTCTTTGAAGGCACCACGAGGCAGAAGAGCAGGTGACTCAGTTTTCCATGGGTCCTTGAAGGCAGCACGAGGCAGGAGAGCAGGTGACTCAGTTTTCCATGGGTCCTTGAAGGCAGCACGAGGCAGGAGAGCAGGTGACTCAGTTTTCCATGGGTCCTTGAAGGCAGCACGAGGCAGAAGAGCAGGTGACTTAGTTTTCCATGGGTCCTTGAAGGCAGCACGAGGCAGAAGAGCAGGTGACTCAGTTTTCCATGGGTCTTTGAAGGCAGCACGAGGCAGGAGAGCAGGTGTCTCAGTTTTCCATGGGTCATTGAAGGCACCACGAGGCAGAAGAGCAGGTGACTCAGTTTTCCATGGGTCCTTGAAGGCAGCACAAGGCAGAAGAGCAGGTGTCTCTGCATGGGTCCTCTAAGGCAGCACGGGGAAAAAGAGCAGGTGACTCAGTTTTCCACGGGTCCTTGAAGGCAGCACGAGGCAGAAGAGCAGGTGACTCAGTTTTCCACGGGTGCTTGAAGGCAGCACGAGGCAGAAGAGCAGGTGTCTCTGCATGGGTCCTTGAAGACAGCACGAGGCAGAAGAGCAGGCGTCTCAGTTTTCCACGGGTCCTTGAAGGCAGCACGAGGCAGGAGAGCAGGTGACTCAGTTTTCCATGGGTCCTTGAAGACAGCACGAGGCAGAAGAGCAGGTGTCTCAGTTTTCCACGGGTCCTTGAAGGCAGCACGAGGCAGGAGAGCAGGTGACTCAGTTTTCCATGGGTCCTTGAAGGCAGCACGAGGCAGGAGAGCAGGTGACTCAGTTTTCCATGGGTCCTTGAAGGCAGCACGAGGCAGGAGAGCAGGTGAATCAGTTTTCCACGGGTCCTTGAAGGCAGCACGAGGCAGAAGGACCTTCTTGAACTTTCTGCGGCTGCGGCTGATTGCGTTCGGCAGTTGCAAGTCAGCCCGAGAGTTCGGGGATGCTTTTGGCGGTTGTGCTGCCGGCTTTGCTCGGCTCTTTGGCGCATGTGCAGACGTTGACTCACGGCTGCCAGCTGCCGTCCGAGTGGCGTCCGCAGAGCGAGGGATGCCGCGCGGAGCTGGCGGAGGTGATCGTGTACGCCCGGGTGCTGGCCCTCCACCTGGCCGGCGTCAACTCGCTGCCCTCCGGCTCGGCGTACGAGGGCGCGGAGGAAGGTCTGCTGTACTCCGCCGAGGTGGAGCTGCTGTGCGACCAGGCCTGGGGGAGCATGCTGGAGGTGCCTGCAGGGTCCACACTCAACGTCAGCGGACTGGGTTACCTGTCCTGTCACTCTCACACTGTGATGGACGACTATTCCTACTTCTTCTTCCTCAGGTGATACTTCACTCACCTGTGTGACGTCATCCACACTCTCCCCGAAACTCGTCCCAATCGTTTGTGCTGCGTCTAACTATTTGAGTTAACACCTAATCACCTTTGACAGTTATTAACGTGTAGTTGACGTGTTATTATTCATAAACAACTAAGTCAACATCTTCCCATTCGTTGGTGCTGCACTAACTATTACATATTTAATGTTAATGTTTTATAGTTTTAATGTTATTAACGTGTTATTATTCATAACCAACTAAGTCAATATCTTCCCATTCGTTGGTGCTGCACTAACTATTACATATTTAATGTTAATGTTTTATAGTTTTAATGTTATTAACGTGTTATTATTCATAACCAACTATATCAAAAAATTTTTTTGCCTAACTATTTAAATTGTTATGTTATTAACCTTTCATGGTTGTAATGTTGTTAATGTGTAATTAACGTGTTATTGTACATAACCAACTAAGTCAATATCTTCCCAAACTTGTCCCGTTCGTTTGTGCTATGTCTAACTATTTTAGTTAATATCAACTTTTACAGTTATTAACGTGTAATTAATGTTATTATTCATAACCAGCCCCCACAACTAAGTCCATATCTTCCCAAACTTGTCCCATTCGTTGGTGCTGCGTTGTTTTGTCTATTACAGATTTTAATGTTAATGTTTTATAGTTTTAATGTTATTAACGTGTTATTATTCATAACCAACTATGTCAAAATGCCCCTAAACTTGTTTCATTCATTTGTGCTGCAATTTGTTTTGCCTAACTATTTTAATTGTTATGTTATTATTAGAGATGTCCGATAATATCGGTCTGCCGATATTATCGGCCGATAAATGCTTTAAAATGTAATATCGGAAATTATCGGTATCGTTTTTTTATTATCAGTATCGTTTTTGTTTTTTTTTGTTTTTTTGTTTTATTAAATCCACATAAAAAACACAAGATACACTTACAATTAGTGCACCAACCCAAAAAACCTTCCTCCCCCATTTACACTCATTCACACTCATTCACACAAAAGGGTTGTTTCTTTCTGTTATTAATATTCTGGTTCCTACATTATATATCAATATATATCAATACAGTCTGCAAGGGATACAGTCCGTAAGCACACATGATTGTGCGTGCTGCTGGTCCACTAATAATACTAACCTTCAACAGTTAATTTGACAAATTTTCATTAATTACTAGTTTCTATGTAACTGTTTTTATATTGTTTTACTTTCTTTTTTATTCAAGAAAATGTTTTTAATTTATTCATCTTATTTTATTTGATTAATTTTTTTAAAAAAGTACCTTATCTTCACCATACCTGGTTGTCCAAATTAGGCATAATAATGTGTTAATTCCACGACTGTATATATCGGTTGATATCGGTATCGGTTGATATCGGTATCGGTAATTAAAGAGTTGGACAATATCGGCATATCGGATATCGGCAAAAAGCCATTATCGGACATCCCTAGTTATTATCCTTTTATGGTTGTAATGTTGTTCATGTGTAATTAACATGTTATTATTCATAACCAACTATGTCAAAACGTGTCCCGTTTGTTTGTGCTGCAAATGTTTTTTGTCCAACTGTTATTCAGTGGGAAGGTGATTCATACGGCGTCACTCGTCACGGTTTACCTGACACATGAAGCGTGACAAACTGGAAGGGTGCACTACCCACTTTAGCCACCAGACGGCAGTAAAGTCTTGAACATCTTCAAATGTGTTTTGTGGCAATTCCAACTTTGACCACATCGTCAGTTGCTATGTAGAGTGGCGCTTTTCATCATTTTCAGCAGACTGCATTGCAAAATGATGAACCCCCCCTTCCTCTCCACCCAGGATTGGAGCCATATGAATTTCCTTCTGTAGTTTTAATTGTATTCACCTTTTATGATTCCTCACCAGCCCCGCCCACTTGTTTGTGATTCTATTATTATCTTTCTTTTTCACTTTTATCAATCACAAAATGGTGATGTTAAAAACTAGAAATTGGGGCTAACTTGGGGAGATTTTGCGCAGGTGACACAGGTGATGCATGTGACAAGACAAACATGAGGATTTAAAGAGACAGTACATGACAGGCTGTGTTCCAATACACACGTCTGATCAATGGAAAGCCATTGGCCTCCAAGAAAAGCTGTGAAGTCATCTAATAATAATAATAATAATAATAATAATCTCCCTTCTAAGTTAGAAACACACCTTTGCTGTCTCTCCCCTTCCAGAATGGACGAGAACTACAACATCCTCCCCCACGGCGTCAACTTCCAGGACGCCATCTTCCCCGACACGGCCGACAACCGCCGCACCTTCTCCAGCCTCTTCCAGTTCTCCAACTGCACCCAGGGCAGCCAGCCCTTCCACACCTTCAGCCCCGAGTGGACACTCTGGAGGACCACAGGGTGAGGCCCTTCACCTTCAGTGTCAATAGGCTTGTTGCCATAGCAACCCCTGCTTGTATTCTCACCACGCTCCTAATATTCCTACTTTTAGGCCTTGATATACTCTGTTTGTGTGAGTGCGTGTGTGTGTGTGTGTGTGTGCGTGTGTGTGTGTGTGTGTGTGTGTGTGTGCGTGTGTGTGTGTGGTATGGATCAAACTACACAACAAATACACAAACAAAGTAGTGACATTTTTTTAAAAAAGGCACTTTTTAAAGATTTATTTTGCCTTTCATTCACAATTTTTATGTAAGAGAAAAACACTTATGTTTTTCTTTTTGTATGCATTCTAAATCATGAATAAAGGCTAGCAAAAGTCAGCTAACAATGGAGGTAATGGAAGTCGCTCTATTGCACCTGTAAAGTGCTCTAAAAACATCCATCATTGTTTTCTATACATGATGTAAGTATATATGTCATGTAGTAACATTCATAATAACATGTAGTATATACATGATGTAAGTATATATGTCATGTAGTAACATTCATAATAACATGTAATATATACATGATGTAAGTATATATGTCATGTAGTAACATTCATAATAACATGTAATATATACATGATGTAAGTATATGTCATGTAGTAACATTCATAATAACATGTAATATATACATGATGTAAGTATATGTCATGTAGTAACATTCATAACAACATGTAAAATATACATCATGTAAGTATATATGTCATGTAGTAACATTCATAATAACATGTAATATACATGATGTAAGTATATATGTCATGTAGTAACATTCATAATAACATGTCATATATACATGATGTAAGTATATATGTCATGTAGTAACATTCATAATAACATGTAATATATACATGATGTAAGTATATATGTCATGTAGTAACATTCATAATAACATGTAATATATACATGATGTAAGTATATATGTCATGTAGTAACATTCATAATAACATGTAATATATACATGATGTAAGTATATATGTCATGTAGTAACATTCATAATAACATGTAATATATGCATGATGTAAGTATATATGTCATGTAGTAACATTCATAATAACATGTAATATATACATGATGTAAGTATATGTCATGTAGTAACATTCATAATAACATGTAATATATACATGATGTAAGTATATGTCATGTAGTAACATTCATAACAACATGTAAAATATACATCATGTAAGTATATATGTCATGTAGTAACATTCATAATAACATGTAATATACATGATGTAAGTATATATGTCATGTAGTAACATTCATAATAACATGTCATATATACATGATGTAAGTATATATGTCATGTAGTAACATTCATAATAACATGTAATATATACATGATGTAAGTATATATGTCATGTGGTAACATTCATAATAACATGTAATATATACATGATGTAAGTATATATGTCATGTAGTAACATTCATAATAACATGTAATATATACATGATGTAAGTATATATGTCATGTAGTAACATTCATAATAACATGTAATACATACATGATGTAAGTATATATGTCATGTAGTAACATTCATAATAACATGTAATATATACATGATGTAAGTATATATGTCATGTAGTAACATTCATAATAACATGTAGTATATACATGATGTAAGTATATATGTCATGTAGTAACATTCATAATAACATGTAATATATACATGATGTAAGTATATATGTCATGTAGTAACATTCATAATAACATGTAATATATACATGATGTAAGTATATATGTCATGTAGTAAAATTCATAATAACATGTAATATATACATGATGTAAGTATATATGTCATGTAGTAACATTCATAGTAACATGTAATATATACATGATGTAAGTATATGTCATGTAGTAACATTCATAATAACATGTAATATATACATGATGTAAGTATATATGTCATGTAGTAACATTCATAATAACATGTAATATATACATGATGTAAGTATATATGTCATGTAGTAACATTCATAATAACATGTAATATATACATGATGTAAGTATATATGTCATGTAGTAACATTCATAATAACATGTAATATATACATGATGTAAGTATATATGTCATGTAGTAACATTCATAATAACATGTAGTATATACATGATGTAAGTATATATGTCATGTAGTAACATTCATAATAACATGAAATATATACATGATGTAAGTATATATGTCATGTAGTAACATTCATAATAACATGTAGTATATACATGATGTAAGTATATATGTCATGTAGTAACATTCATAATAACATGTAATATATACATGATGTAAGTATATATGTCATGTAGTAACATTCATAATAACATGTAATATATACATGATGTAAGTATATATGTCATGTAGTAACATTCATAATAACATGTAATATATACATGATGTAAGTATATATGTCATGTAGTAACATTCATAATAACATGTAATATATGCATGATGTAAGTATATATGTCATGTAGTAACATTCATAATAACATGTAATATATACATGATGTAAGTATATGTCATGTAGTAACATTCATAATAACATGTAATATATACATGATGTAAGTATATGTCATGTAGTAACATTCATAACAACATGTAAATATACATCATGTAAGTATATATGTCATGTAGTAACATTCATAATAACATGTAATATACATGATGTAAGTATATATGTCATGTAGTAACATTCATAATAACATGTCATATATACATGATGTAAGTATATATGTCATGTAGTAACATTCATAATAACATGTAATATATACATGATGTAAGTATATATGTCATGTGGTAACATTCATAATAACATGTAATATATACATGATGTAAGTATATATGTCATGTAGTAACATTCATAATAACATGTAATATATACATGATGTAAGTATATATGTCATGTAGTAACATTCATAATAACATGTAATACATACATGATGTAAGTATATATGTCATGTAGTAACATTCATAATAACATGTAATATATACATGATGTAAGTATATATGTCATGTAGTAACATTCATAATAACATGTAGTATATACATGATGTAAGTATATATGTCATGTAGTAACATTCATAATAACATGTAATATATACATGATGTAAGTATATATGTCATGTAGTAACATTCATAATAACATGTAATATATACATGATGTAAGTATATATGTCATGTAGTAAAATTCATAATAACATGTAATATATACATGATGTAAGTATATATGTCATGTAGTAACATTCATAGTAACATGTAATATATACATGATGTAAGTATATGTCATGTAGTAACATTCATAATAACATGTAATATATACATGATGTAAGTATATATGTCATGTAGTAACATTCATAATAACATGTAATATATACATGATGTAAGTATATATGTCATGTAGTAACATTCATAATAACATGTAATATATACATGATGTAAGTATATATGTCATGTAGTAACATTCATAATAACATGTAATATATACATGATGTAAGTATATATGTCATGTAGTAACATTCATAATAACATGTAGTATATACATGATGTAAGTATATATGTCATGTAGTAACATTCATAATAACATGAAATATATACATGATGTAAGTATATATGTCATGTAGTAACATTCATAATAACATGTAGTATATACATGATGTAAGTATATATGTCATGTAGTAACATTCATAATAACATGTAATATATACATGATGTAAGTATATATGTCATGTAGTAACATTCATAATAACATGTAATATATACATGATGTAAGTATATATGTCATGTAGTAACATTCATAATAACATGTAATATATACATGATGTAAGTATATATGTCATGTAGTAACATTCATAATAACATGTAATATATGCATGATGTAAGTATATATGTCATGTAGTAACATTCATAATAACATGTAATATATACATGATGTAAGTATATATGTCATGTAGTAACATTCATAATAACATGTAGTATCATGATGTAAGTATATATGTCATGTAGTAACATTTATAATAACATGTCATATATACATGATGTAAGTATATATGTCATGTAGTAACATTCATAATAACATGTAATATATACATGATGTAAGTATATATGTCATGTAGTAACATTCATAATAACATGTAATATATACATGATGTAAGTATATATGTCATGTAGTAACATTCATAATAACATGTAATATATACATGATGTAAGTATATATGTCATGTAGTAACATTCATAATAACATGTAATATATACATGATGTAAGTATATATGTCATGTAGTAACATTCATAATAACATGTAATATATACATGATGTAAGTATATATGTTATGTAGTAACATTCATAATAACATGTAATATATACATGATGTAAGTATATATGTCATGTAGTAACATTCATAATAACATGTAATATATACATGATGTAAGTATATATGTCATGTAGTAACATTCATAATAACATGTAATATATACATGATGTTAGTATATATGTCATGTAGTAACATTCATAATAACATGTAATATATACATGATGTAAGTATATATGTCATGTAGTAACATTCATAATAACATGTAATATATACATGATGTTAGTATATATGTCATGTAGTAACATTCATAATAACATGTAATATATACATGATGTAAGTATATATGTCATGTAGTAACATTCATAATAACATGTAATATATACATGATGTAAGTATATATGTCATGTAATAACATTCATATTAACATGTCATATATACATGATGTAAGTATATATGTCATGTAGTAACATTCATAATAACATGTAGTATATACATGATGTAAGTATATATGTCATGTAGTAACATTCATAATAACATGTTATATATACATGATGTAAGTATATATGTCATGTAGTAACATTCATAATAACATGTAATATATACATGATGTAAGTATATATGTCATGTAGTAACATTCATAATAACATGTAATATATACATGATGTAAGTATATATGTCATGTAGTAACATTCATAATAACATGTAATATTTACATGATGTAAGTATATATGTCATGTAGTAACATTCATAATAACATGTAGTATATACATGATGTAAGTATATATGTCATGTAGTAACATTCATAATAACATGTCATATATACATGATGTAAGTATATATGTCATGTAGTAACATTCATAATAACATGTAGTATATACATGATGTACGTATATATGTCATGTAGTAACATTCATAATAACATGTAATATATACATGATGTAAGTATATATGTCATGTAGTAACATTCATAATAACATGTAGTATATACATGATGTAAGTATATATGTCATGTAGTAACATTCATAATAACATGTAATATATACATGATGTAAGTATATATGTCATGTAGTAACATTCATAATAACATGTAGTATATACATGATGTAAGTATATATGTCATGTAGTAACATTCATAATAACATGTAATATATACATGATGTAAGTATATATGTCATGTAGTAACATTCATAATAACATGTCATATATACATGATGTAAGTATATATGTCATGTAGTAACATTCATAATAACATGTCATATATACATGATGTAAGTATATATGTCATGTAGTAACATTCATAATAACATGTCATATATACATGATGTAAGTATATATGTCATGTAGTAACATTCATAATAACATGTCATATATACATGATGTAAGTATATATGTCATGTAGTAACATTCATAATAACATGTAATATATACATGATGTAAGTATATATGTCATGTAGTAACATTCATAATAACATGTAATATATACATGATGTAAGTATATATGTCATGTAGTAACATTCATAATAACATGTAATATATACATGATGTAAGTATATATGTCATGTAGTAACATTCATAATAACATGTAATATATACATGATGTAAGTATATATGTCATGTAGTAACATTCATAATAACATGTAATATATACATGATGTAAGTATATATGTCATGTAGTAACATTCATAATAACATGTAGTATATACATGATGTAAGTATATATGTCATGTAGTAACATTCATATTAACATGTCATATATACATGATGTAAGTATATATGTCATATAGTAAAATTCATAATAACATGTATTATATACATGATGTAAGTATATATGTCATGTAGTAACATTCATAATAACATGTAATATATACATGATGTAAGTATATATGTCATGTAGTAACATTCATAATAACATGTAATATATACATGATGTAAGTATATATGTCATGTAGTAACAATTATAATAACATGTAATATATACATGATGTAAGTATATATGTCATGTAGTAACATTCATAATAACATGTAATATATACATGATGTAAGTATATATGTCATGTAGTAACATTCATAATAACATGTAATATGTACATGATGTAAGTATATATGTCATGTAGTAACATTCATAATAACATGTAATATATACATGATGTAAGTATATATGTCATGTAGTAACATTCATAATAACATGTAATATATACATGATGTAAGTATATATGTCATGTAGTAACATTCATAATAACATGTAATATATACATGATGTAAGTATATATGTCATGTAGTAACATTCATAATAACATGTAATATATACATGATGTAAGTATATATGTCATGTAGTAACATTCATAATAACATGTAATATATACATGATGTAAGTATATATGTCATGTAGTAACATTCATAATAACATGTAGTATATACATGATGTAAGTATATATGTCATGTAGTAACATTCATATTAACATGTCATATATACATGATGTAAGTATATATGTCATGTAGTAACATTCATATTAACATGTCATATATACATGATGTAAGTATATATGTCATGTAGTAACATTCATAATAACATGTAATATATACATGATGTAAGTATATATGTCATGTAGTAACATTCATAATAACATGTAATATATACATGATGTAAGTATATATGTCATGTAGTAACATTCATAATAACATGTAATATATACATGATGTAAGTATATATGTCATGTAGTAACATTCATAATAACATGTAATATATGCATGATGTAAGTATATATGTCATGTAGTAACATTCATAATAACATGTAATATATACATGATGTAAGTATATATGTCATGTAGTAACATTCATAATAACATGTAGTATCATGATGTAAGTATATATGTCATGTAGTAACATTTATAATAACATGTCATATATACATGATGTAAGTATATATGTCATGTAGTAACATTCATAATAACATGTAATATATACATGATGTAAGTATATATGTCATGTAGTAACATTCATAATAACATGTAATATATACATGATGTAAGTATATATGTCATGTAGTAACATTCATAATAACATGTAATATATACATGATGTAAGTATATATGTCATGTAGTAACATTCATAATAACATGTAATATATACATGATGTAAGTATATATGTCATGTAGTAACATTCATAATAACATGTAATATATACATGATGTAAGTATATATGTCATGTAGTAACATTCATAATAACATGTAATATATACATGATGTAAGTATATATGTCATGTAGTAACATTCATAATAACATGTAATATATACATGATGTAAGTATATATGTCATGTAGTAACATTCATAATAACATGTAATATATACATGATGTAAGTATATATGTCATGTAGTAACATTCATAATAACATGTAATATATACATGATGTAAGTATATATGTCATGTAGTAACATTCATAATAACATGTAATATATACATGATGTAAGTATATATGTCATGTAGTAACATTCATAATAACATGTAATATATACATGATGTTAGTATATATGTCATGTAGTAACATTCATAATAACATGTAATATATACATGATGTAAGTATATATGTCATGTAGTAACATTCATAATAACATGTAATATATACATGATGTAAGTATATATGTCATGTAGTAACATTCATATTAACATGTCATATATACATGATGTAAGTATATATGTCATGTAGTAACATTCATAATAACATGTAGTATATACATGATGTAAGTATATATGTCATGTAGTAACATTCATAATAACATGTTATATATACATGATGTAAGTATATATGTCATGTAGTAACATTCATAATAACATGTAATATATACATGATGTAAGTATATATGTCATGTAGTAACACTCATAATAACATGTAATATATACATGATGTAAGTATATATGTCATGTAGTAACATTCATAATAACATGTAATATTTACATGATGTAAGTATATATGTCATGTAGTAACATTCATAATAACATGTAGTATATACATGATGTAAGTATATATGTCATGTAGTAATATTCATATTAACATGTAATATATACATGATGTAAGTATATATGTCATGTAGTAACATTCATAATAACATGTAGTATATACATGATGTAAGTATATATGTCATGTAGTAACATTCATAATAACATGTCATATATACATGATGTAAGTATATATGTCATGTAGTAACATTCATAATAACATGTAGTATATACATGATGTACGTATATATGTCATGTAGTAACATTCATAATAACATGTAATATATACATGATGTAAGTATATATGTCATGTAGTAACATTCATAATAACATGTAGTATATACATGATGTAAGTATATATGTCATGTAGTAACATTCATAATAACATGTAATATATACATGATGTAAGTATATATGTCATGTAGTAACATTCATAATAACATGTAGTATATACATGATGTAAGTATATATGTCATGTAGTAACATTCATAATAACATGTCATATATACATGATGTAAGTATATATGTCATGTAGTAACATTCATAATAACATGTCATATATACATGATGTAAGTATATATGTCATGTAGTAACATTCATAATAACATGTCATATATACATGATGTAAGTATATATGTCATGTAGTAACATTCATGATAACATGTAATATATACATGATGTAAGTATATATGTCATGTAGTAACATTCATAATAACATGTAATATATACATGATGTAAGTATATATGTCATGTAGTAACATTCATAATAACATGTAATATATACATGATGTAAGTATATATGTCATGTAGTAACATTCATAATAACATGTAATATATACATGATGTAAGTATATACGTCATGTAGTAACATTCATAATAACATGTAATATATACATGATGTAAGTATATATGTCATGTAGTAACATTCATAATAACATGTAGTATATACATGATGTAAGTATATATGTCATGTAGTAACATTCATATTAACATGTCATATATACATGATGTAAGTATATATGTCATGTAGTAACATTCATAATAACATGTAATATATACATGATGTAAGTATATATGTCATGTAGTAACATTCATAATAACATGTAATATTTACATGATGTAAGTATATATGTCATGTAGTAACATTCATAATAACATGTAATATATACATGATGTAAGTATATATGTCATGTAGTAACATTCATAATAACATGTAATATATACATGATGTAAGTATATATGTCATGTAGTAACATTCATAATAACATGTAATATATACATGATGTAAGTATATATGTCATGTAGTAACAATTATAATAACATGTAATATATACATGATGTAAGTATATATGTCATGTAGTAACATTCATAATAACATGTAATATATACATGATGTAAGTATATATGTCATGTAGTAACATTCATAATAACATGTAATATGTACATGATGTAAGTATATATGTCATGTAGTAACATTCATAATAACATGTAATATATACATGATGTAAGTATATATGTCATGTAGTAACATTCATAATAACATGTAA